>NC_056748.1:943362317-943607753 GCF_019279795.1 Protopterus annectens
AAGCTATGATTCAGGTCCTCTTAAGATAGATTTTCAACTATTTTCTACAACATCACCCTCCTTATTATATTTGTGAAATTTTGTAAAGTATTGTATCCTTTTTGTTAACCAGTCTTTCTAAAATATTCCTTCCACATATAAACCATCCTCTTTTAGCCTAACTTACACTCCCATGTAAATTTTATAACTATATTTTAAGTCAGACTGTGCTCTTATCATATAAAAAAGCATACTGTATATCTCACTTTTCTGATTTTATCTTTAAAACATAAAGAAGAAAAAAACCCTATTTAGTTCCATAAAACTGACATTGACTTTTTATCTGCTGCTGGATGCAGAGTAATGTTTATATAAAGCAAAACTATAACCTTATTGATTGTTTTCATTTACTCACTTATGCGGCCTGGTGCAACCAGCTCCATTTGTCCTAGCTGTGCTTGGGCTCACTCTGCTTCCCTACCTTACCCCCAATTCCCACCCACCTCCTTAATCTACATTTATACTTAGCTTGCTCCACCACTCATACTTTTGTACCTATACACATATTTATCTCATGCACATTTTGTAAAACTCCACCCCTACCCTCAGTTATCCTTTTACCCCAACTTTCTCAATCTTATTTCTTACAGAAATCCTATCCCAACATTCTGGAGTGCTGAACTACTTATTCTCTTATTAAACACAAGCAATACAAAATGTCTGTGCAAAGCAGTAACATATATTTCCCCAGGACAAAATATCCCTGTACAAGAAGATATTATTTCCTGAATATCTTCTACAATTTATAATGAAACCATAATCTCAGGTGATGCTAACATAATCTGGCGAAACCTAAAATCAGATTTCACAACTAATTGCATGAATCGCTTTGGATTCTTACAGTATACCCATGGCCCCCATATTAGATTGAATCTTGGTCTCTGACCCAACTAAATTTACCCTAGCTGGAACCCTCCCTAATAGTTGCCTAAGTGATCATCTACCAGCATATACTCATAGAAATGCTTCCAACATTTCCAAAGAACAATTGAACTAAATGTAATCAACAGTACAGTCTCTTCTGTGGAGATGTATGGCTAGCCTTTGATGCTATGAAATATCCAACCATATTTGATCTCCTATTCCTCTGCAAAGCTAATGGCACTTCATACGCTCAGTTAAAGGAACTAAACCTTCATCAGCAGAAAAATAAGACACATTGACATTATAAATTCATATCCCGATGTATGCCTCACCACTAGAACATGCCTCCAGGGCATGTCAAGCAGAGTAGCACCATTGCCACCATCAAGGTAAACCTAGATAACTGGATGGGCAGCCTCAAATTCTCTTCTTGGTCTATCTTGTCTTGCCCTCCTTGAGGCTAGAGGGAAATTTTGAATAAAGAGTTTTGGCTAGGCCTGAAATGGTCAGTAGACCAACTGCCTAGCACTTAAAAATGAACCCATAATTGGTTTTCTAGCTACCTATCCAACAGACAACAATTTATAAAATGGCAAGCCTCCTTCTCACCCAATTTACCAACCATCACTGGTGCCTCCAAGGCTTTAACCTTGTCCCTCTTTAGTTCAATGTATTTATTAGTAACCTTCACACCACCTCATATTAAAGATCTTTAATTCAATATGTACATGAGTTCACCGTTATCTGTACCTTAAACAACCTGCCCCACCAACAGCAAATAACCCAAGAAGCTTTCTTTTCCCTGGAAACATTACTTAATGACTTCCAACTGTTAATCCAAGGAAGACCAAATTAATTTTCTTCACCACAAAAACATGTAATGCTGTCAGATCAAACTCCCAAAATAATACAGTAACTGAAGTTCTTCCACATATAAATCTCCTAGATGTGACAATTGATGAAAACTTAAAATGTGGTCTCCTTATTCAAAATAGTATTAAAACACACCAAAAACTGGTGATGCTCTACAGGCACAAGCCCTATCGAAATACATCTACCAGAACTACAGTAACCAATACCTACCTCTTACCTACACATATATGGAGCTGCAATTCTCATCAACCTATCGATTTCACTAAACATAAAGCTTGAATCCTGTTACAACAAAATAGCTAATTTTGTAATTAGTTTTATACACTATGCCCATCACTATATTCCCCTTCAGTCTCTTACATGGTTTGAGCTACCACAGCACTTTACCTGCCCACAGCATTATATATAAACCTACTACCTACCCTGTTCTAGCTTCACTCCACGCCTATACTCCCACATGAGCATTATGATCAGAAGATAGACAACTTCTCTTACTGCATCAACCCAACAAATCTGCTGGTAAAATGCCTATATTTCAGCTCGATTACTAAAGCTTGGAAAAATATTCCTACCTATATCAGATTAAATCATAACCTTCTTGTGTTCAAACAAGCATTAAAGAATTCCTTAGTAAAGTGTGGATCTGCTCCTGTTCTAAACCTGATTAAGAACAGTATGACTCCTTTTCCCATATTTTCTCCTACCTTTTATTTCCCTGTCATCTTCTTTCATCCTATCATTTACTTTACACCTCTCAACTCAGTATTCCTTTCTCTGTTTTCTCTTGCCTTCTTTCTGAATTTGTAGGTGTTCTTCTCTCTTTCATGGCTCTCTTCTCTTTGCTCTATTTCTTTATCATACTATGTTTCATCCAATTGCTGTCTTACAGTATTCTTGCTTCTTAATTGTATTTCTGTTTTGAAGGATGTACCCGTATGCTTTCCAACTTGTTTCTTTTTCTCTGTAGCATATGTTTACACACCAGTCTCCTGAATATTTTTTTATTTTTCTGTTGACTACTTTACCTATCTTTGTTACCAAAATATTAACTATTTTTTTCTTTTCTACTTTTTTTTTAAGCCTGCTGTTATACATAAGCTCTACTACAAACCTATAAACTATTACATTATGTTTGCATTCATTAAGTCATCTTGACTATAGTTTTGAATTATACCACAGCTGGACTGAATTTTTGATTGTATTTTCAAATGTATTTTGGTGTATTTGGAGCTTTTATCCTTGGGTCTCCACTGAAAATAGATACTTTTTTAAACCTAGTTGGACTTTTCTGGTAAACAAATGTCAATAAATACATGAAATAAATTAAAGCATCATCTTGATTTCAGTTTATACGGCTTTAGTTTTACAATAGATACGGCTTTAGTTTTACAATAGCTCTTATGTGGTGAACAATATTAAACCTAAGTGTTGCTTGATCATATTTTGGACACATTTTAAGGCTGCCTAATTTCTCTGTTTTTTTACAGGCAACCCTATTTACTACATGCATTATGCTAATGACATAACAGTGTAACAGCATAAAAGTTACGATTAACCTGTTTGTTTCAAACATGAGGATAGTCATTTCTCTATATATTATTTAATATGCTTGGTGCTATTCCTGTTTGAATGTTAAGTAGTTTTACTCATCTGAAATGCATTATGTTTATGAACTATAGATTGCTGTAGCTAAATAAGGGGTCGCCCATATATGTCTTACAAGAAATATCCAAAAGAAATATTCATTGTAGTTTGAATTGGGCCCAGATCTATTAATCTGGTTGCAGTTAATAAGCCAGCTTTTTATTCAGTGCATTCAGTTACCATATTGTCCAGAATATAACTTCTGGTGGTAAGTACCTATTGTGCTTTTTCTGTTGACATATTCTAGCAGGCTTCAGGTTTCTTGGAGGGGTGGATGAGAAGAAGGGAAGTATGAATGAGGAAGTCAAAGCTAGACTCAAAGGGGCTGCAGCCAACTGGCATAGAGTGTCAGGTGTAGTATGTGACAGAAGAATGTCAGAGAAGCTGAAAAGTAAGGTGTACAGAACAGTGGAGTAACCAGTACTACTGCATAGTACAGAAAACTGGGCAATAAAGGCTGAGCAGCTGAGGAAGCTAGAAGTGACTGAAATGACATGCCTGAGACAGGTGGTAGGATGCATACTATGGGAGAGATGAAGAAATGAGGACATAGGAGCTGAAGCCAAAGTAGCTCCAATTGCAGAAAAGGTAAACGAGAACAGATTATGGTGGTTCTGGCACATGTATATTAAAGCAGAAGACAGTCTGATGAAGAAGATTTGAGACAGAGAGGAAGAAGGCATAAGGAAACAAGGGTATTCAATAAAGCATTAGATGGATTGTGTGAGAGAAGACCTGTGACAATCAGACACCAGTGTTGAAGGTAAGAGAGTGGCATTGAAAAGAGAGAGATGGCGCTGGTTTACATGACACCATAAACCCCATGTAGAAAATGGGGAAAAAGGGAGGTTGATGATGATTATGATATTCTAGCAGCTTTCTAATGAGGTCCTCCCTTTGGGTTGTCCTGTTTTCCTTATTATTATTATTATAGGAGAAGTACTGGTTGTTGTTGTTGTGTCTTTTGGTTTTTCCCGTTTAGGGGTCGCCACAGCGGAACTCTGATCCGCTAATGATTGGCAGTAGATTTTTACATGCCGAGTTGCCAGCCCTGATGCACAGCCTTCAATGAAGGTACGCCCATTAACGCATGCCTCCTCACAGAAGACGCTCTAGCTGAGAATCGAACAGGACAACATCTTACTGTGAGGCGACAACACTACCGCAACGCCACTACGCAATTAATTGTCTGTCATACTATATCAAACTAGAATAGCAGCACCTTCACTCTCCATTTTGTACTTCTTTTAGTTGTAAATGGCTGGAATAATAACTACTATTGTGATATCAGGGAAGTTTTGTCTTTGTACGTGCTGTGTGCGTATAGGGGTCGCATATGCTCTAGATTTGTTTGGTATGGGGAGAGAACTACTAGGTGTATAATTTAGAGTGTATTTATACATAGGCTGTTATTAGGTCATCCATTAGGATTTAGTTACCTTTTGCGGTTATCTATACTTCAAGAAAAAACTGCCAGCCCAAAGTGGTGTATAAATAATATTTAATGTGACAACTAACAGACCAGTTTCGGCAAAGATTACATAGCCTTCCTCAGTATAACAAAACTTCCACAAATAGCCACATTATATAAACAGCAGTTAATTGGTAAAAGAACATGATTGGTCACAATTGCTCATTAAGCCCAGGGGGAATAACCCCTCCCCCTCCAGTTTGAGGATCCATTTTCTTTGTTTGGAATTTAATATATTGTGCCAACCAACCTTATTCTCTTTCTTAACAATGACTATATCAATAATAGTAAATCTAAAATTGGCTGTAGGGTGATTCAAAACATGCTTATACAAGGCACTACTTGCTTTTTTGTTTGTAATATCACTAATATGTTCACTAATATGGAATTTCATAGGTCTCGAAGTTTGTCCTACATAAAACGCAGAACACGAGCAGGCTGCCAAGTAGATCAACCATTCGCTAGAACAATTGGAAAAAAACTTTATATCATAAACCTGACCTGTGTTTCAGCTAGTAAATTGTTTGGTCTTGTCCACCCAGATGCAATGGGTGCAGTGCCCACATGGGAAACACCCAAACAGATGACCCCCATCAGTGTTGTTTGACGCTCTGGCTGAAAGTCCAAGAACACAGTTTTGTAATGAGTACAAAAAGATCCCAGTGTTCTACCTCTCCTATACCCAAAAGGGCATCTCTCCGATAACATATTGAAAAGCCTGACATCTCCCATCAAAATATTCCAATTTTGTTGGATCACTTATAAAAAATTATGTGTATTACTCCTATAGGTAGTGATGAATCTAATATGTGAGTCCTGAGAGGGTGCCCTATCCTTATATCTCATAACATCCTGTCTCTCTAGTGAGGATACCTCCTTACAAGCCATGGCAATGGTGCCAGAATTGTACCCCCGTGCAATGAATCTACCCACCAGGTCACACCTTTGATGTTCATAAGTATTGGAATCAGAGCAAATACACTTGATTCTCATAAATTGGGATTTAGGTATGTTGCGTATGGTATGGGGAGGGTGATGACTGGAAGCATGCAACAGGGCATTATATTCTGGACATTTCCAGTATACCTGTGTATCTAATGTGTGATTGGGATTCCTGCTGATCAGAACATCCAAAAAAGTAATCTGCTTCAGATCAAAGTTGGATGTAAAATGGATACCCCATTTGTTGCCATTGATATAATCCAAAAATTCATTTAAGAAGTCAACATCAGCTTTCCATACTAACCAGCAGTCGTCCAAATAATGACGCCAAATGTCAATTTTGGACAAATACAGATTGTGAAGGGGATCATAGATCAATTGTTCCTCCATATATGGCATAAAAAGATCGGCATATATAGGTGCAAATGAGGCCCCCATAGCAGTACCCTGCATTTGCAAAAAAAAAAAAAAATCCTGATAACAGAATACATTCTGGGTTAGTACATGTTCAGTTAATCCCAAAAGAAATGTGCTGAAACCTGGTGGATAGAGTTCTGATATCGTTAACCAATGTTTCAGTGCTGACAAGCCTGCCCAGTGTGGTATATTAGTGTAAAGGGCAGAAACATCAAGAGTACATAACAATCACCCTGGTTCCATTTGGGTATCTTGCAGGATCTGAAGGAACTCTGTTGTATCTTGGATCCGAGCCTTGACATACCTAAGTAAAGGGCAGAGATATAGTGTCAAATAAACCGATAACGGCTCAGTGAGAGAACCCCTACCTGAAACAATAGGCCTACTGGGAGGGTTCTGTAGTGATTTATAGACCTTGGGTAACAAATATATATATTGTGGTTTGGGATCACTCACTGTCAAATGTTTAGAAGTAGAGGTTGTGATGATCCCCTCCTCCACTGCCAAATTCAAAAAAGCATCAATCTGTTTTTTTAAAACCCCCAGTGATATCCAGGGGCATGAGCATATAATGCTGTTTATTGTTCAGTTGCCTCTTGGCTTCACTTTCATAATTGGCCCAGTCCATAACCACTACAGCACTCCCTTTATCAGCCATTATGATAACCAAATTTTTATTACACTTAAGTTGTGGAAGGGCCTCCTGTTGTATCTTTGAGAGATTATGTGATTTGCCAACCATTTCAGAATAATGGAGGTGCAGGTCTTTGAGAACTCTATGGAGAAAAAGATGAACAGTGGGATTCATCGGAGGAATAAAGCCTGACCTATGGAAATTAAATGATTGATTATCAAGCTCATGATCATGTTGATCAAAATGCAATTTCAAATTCAAAGTACGACAAAAAGAATACACATCATCAGCAAAAACACCCTCAGGGACAAAGAATGCAGGGACGAAATTTAATCCTTTATTCAGTAACTCTGTTTGAGTTGGAGTTAAAACATGAGAAGAAATGTTAAGAACATTATTGAATTCAGTTACTTGTTGGTCATGATTTGTAACAATGTCGCCACATCGGATATTCTTCTGGTGTTTCTGCCCTGCCCTTTGTCTCCTGGCCCTAAAGGGGTATCAGAATTGCTGCATTTAGGTGTGGGAGATGACAAAACTAGTGGTGTTTCTGAATCCGTCATGGAGGATGAATCATCCCCCGAAGTGCCACCAAAAGATGACACATTCTTCTTTAGGATCAACCTTGGCCATTTTCTCTTGTTGGGTTTAAACCCAGTATTATCAAATTTTATACTTTTATGAGGTCCAAATGGTCTCCCCATCATAGTTCGCTTGGTCTCTGTTAAACGTATGTATTTTCCTGTCCCTAAGTTGACCCTCCAAAGTCAATAGTTCCTGACTAAACTGTTGTAAGCAGGTTTGATAACAGGCCTGTCCCTCATATAATTTGGTATCCTCATACAATTTGGAAACCTCGATCAAACTGGAGTCAATACATCTATTATAATAGGGCGATAGGGCTTCCACAAACCCCATAGATGCTTGTTGTTGCACAGCTGACCATTGCTGATCTAGTTCTTGGTCTATGTCAGAAACTAAGGGTTGTATACGGACTCAAAGTCCTCTTGGACATATATTACTCGCCATGTATACTTTAAATAAGCGAAGATGCCACACATTAGTGTGCATGGTCCTCATACTTTTAGACAATTTGGCAAACACATCATAACAAGAGGGTGTAGATTTAGCCTTGTCCAATGGATCCCCAGAGACTTTAGTCCCTAAACCGAAAATACCAATGTCATCTCTGTCAGATGACAAACCTTTGAGGAGTTGGCCCAAATCCATGTTCATCCAAAATTCTAAAGGACTATAAATCACAACTGGAGCAATATCGTTCTGGGAATGACTAAAATGACAGCAAGTGTGTGTTGATAAAACCAAAAAAACACATCAAGATGAATAATGAACCATAAAAAAAGTTTGTTAAACAGGTTGAAACCATACCCAAGGGACACAAAAATGGTTCTAGATACCAAAACAAAACCCATCCAATTTGTTGTCAAATTATTTAATACACTGACTCGAGGAACAATAATAGCCCTACTCTTATTAAACATTGGCTCAAGGCCCCAAATTAAAGCAATCAATGATGGTGCTACATGCCTCCAAAGATATCTGAATCCATGAATTGGACTATGAAGGGGAGAACAATAATAGCCACCAACAAAATGATTTAGTAAATCGCTGCCAAGATTGAGTAGTGCTATGTACCACGGACCCACTAATCCAAAATTCAACAACAATTGTGGCCTAGAAATAAAAGGCCAAAATGAAACTCATGATAATTCACATCAAACCTTCAAAAATCAACCGTATCTGACCATAAATGTGTCAGGGTGATTAGGTAAACAAATCAGTATAACCCAAGTCGTGAAATAATTAACAGTTACTGTCAAAGGCAGACCCAGAAACCCATACCTCAATAAAATACTGTTGTATAATCAAAAAACATATATAAAAATTAGAATAAGGATGAAATATGTCAATACACCCAAAGATGTACAAATCGTTCCGACTATCCACGGATAACTATGAATATTATAAGAGATGAGGTCAATAATCCTTAGTATAACAGAAAAAACAATCCAAATTGCCTAAGGTCAACCCTATCAAATCATAGCAGTTATGCCTAGTAACAAGATACAGATATACCCTGCCCTTAGTATGTTGATCGAAAAACAAGATCAAGTAAGCCCATGCCTGTAGGTATAGCAATAAGCCCCATGATAACATGGTAAAAAACTGCTGTTGAACCAACAAAAAAGGTAAATGAGAATTCTACCCTAAGTACAATGCCCAATGATTGAGGAGGTGAACCACTACCTTAAAATATCAAAAACACTGCCCAATGTGACAAAAAAATTGGCTGAACAAATAATATAATAGAGCTGAATAAAATAACAGCCTAGATTGCTTAATAACATATACACCATTAAGGACTGCCAAGATAAGTCCATAATGCTGACATACAAGGACCAAGAAACCAATATAACAAAATTTTGTGTTGTTGGTCAATAAGCCTTTCAGAACAAATCAATCCCTAGGCTGAATAAAGTCATATAAAAGTCATAAAAAATATATAAAATCACTCAGCTCTGTAAAAAAGATGGTGTCCAAGACAAAAACTTCTGCAGAGAAAACTGCAATATCCATTGCGTTCAGTGGGCCTCTTCAAATAGATCTCAATTCAAACGGCAAAGCAGAGACCAAAACCCAATAAAATCCTGATGGAACAATGGCCTCCCCAGTTAGTAAAAAGATATATAACTGTAGTCGATCACAAATTCAAAGATGATCAAACAAAACTGCTCTGCGTGGAAGGCAAGCCAGTACTCCAAAGTACTTCTGACAAATATGGCAATCTCATTTTTTTATCTTGGCAGTCCTTAACGGCGTTTATGTTATTAAGCAATCTAGGGTGTTATTTTATTCAGCTCTATTATATTATTTGCTCAGCCAATTTTTTGTCACTTTGGGTAGTGTTTTTTACATTTTAGGGTTGTGGTTCACCTCCTCAATCATTGAGCATTGTACTTAGGGTAGAATTCTCATTAACCTTTTTTTTTGTTGGTTAAACAACATTTTTTCTATCATGTTATGGGCTTATTGGTATACCTACAGGCATGGGCTTACTTGATCTTGTTTTTCGATCAACATACTAAGGGCAGGGCATATCTGGATCTTGTTACTAGGCATAACTACTATGAATAGATTTGATATGGTTGACCTTAGGCAATTTGGATTAGCTTTTCTGTTATAATAAGGATTATTGGCCTCATTTCTTGTAATATTCATAGTTATCTGTGGATAGTCGGAACCATTTGTACATCTTTGGGTCTACTGACATTTTTTTCATCCTTATTCTAATTTTTATATATGTTTTTTGATTATACAACGGTATTTTATTGGGGTATGGGTTTCTGGGTCTGCCTTTGACAGCAACTGTTAATTATTTCATGATTTGGGTTATACTGGTTTATTTACCTAATCACCCGGACACATTTATGGTCAGATACGGTTGATTTTTGAAGGTATGGAGTGAATTCTCATGAGTTTCATTTTGGCCTTGTATTTCTAGGCCACAATTGTTGTTGAATTTTGGATTAGTAGGTCCGAGGTACGTAGCACTACTCAATCTTGGCAGCGATTTACTGAATCATTTTGTTGGTGGCTATTATTGTTCTCCCCTTCATAGTCCAATTCATGGATTCAGATTTCTTTGGGGGCACGTAGCACCATAATTTTTTGCTTTAATTTGGGGCCTTGTGCCCATGTTTAATAAGAGTAGGGGCTATTATTGCTCCTGGGGTCAGTGTCTTAAATAATTTGACAACAAATTGGATGGTTTTGTTTTGGTATCTAGAACCATTTTTCTGTCCCTTGGGTGTGGTTTGAACCTGTTTAACAAAAAAATGTTATGGTTCATTATTTATCTTGATGTGTTTTTTGGTTTAATCAACACACACTTGCTGTCATTTTAGTCATTCCTGGAACAATGTTGTTCCAATTGTGCTTTATAGTCCTTTAGAATTTTGGATGAACATGGATTTGGTCCAACTCCTCAAAGGTTTGTCATGTGACAGGGATGACATTGGTATTTTCGGTTTAGGAACAAAAGTCTCTGGGGATCCCTTGGACAAAGCTAAATCTACACCCTCTTGTTATGATGTGTTTGCTAAATTGTCCAAAAGTATGAGGATCATGTGCACTAATATGTGGCATCTTCTCTTATTTAAAGTATACATGGCTTAAGCATATATGTCCAAGAGGACTTCGGGTCTGTATACAACCCTTAATTTCTGACGTAGATCAAGAATTGGATCAACAATGGTCAGCTGTGCAACAACAAGCATCTATGGGGTATGTGGAGGCCATATCAGCCTATTATAATAGATGTATTGACTCCAATTTGATTGAGGTTTCCAAATTGTATGAGGATACCAAATTATATGAGGGGCAGGCTGTTATCAAGCCTGCTTACAACAGCTTAGTCAGGAACTATTGACTTTGGAGGGTCAACTTAGGGACAGGAAAATACATAAGTTTAACAGAGACCAAGCGGACTATGATAGGGGGAGAGACCATTTGGACCCCATAAAGGTGTCAAATTTGATAATACTGGGTTTAAACCCAACTAGAGAAAACGGTCAGGGTCGATTCTAAAGAAGAATGTGTCATCTTTTGGTGGCACTATGGAGGATGATTCATCCTCCATGACATATTCAGAAACACTACTAGTTTTGTCATCTCCCACACCTAAACGCAGCAACTTTGATACCCCTTTAGGGCCAGGAGACACAGGGCAGGGTGGAAACACCACAAGAATATCTGATGTGACGACATTGTTACAAATCATGACCAACAAGTAACTGAATTCAATAATGTTCTTAACATTTCTTCTCATGTTTGAACTCCAACTCAGACAGAGTTACTGAATAAAGGATTAAATTTCATCCCTGCATTCTTTGTCCCTGAGGGTGTTTTTGCTGATGATGTGCATTTTTTTGTCATATTTTGAATTTGAAATTGTATTTTGATTAACATGATCATGAGCTTGATAATCAATAATTTCATTTCCATAGGTCAAGCTTTATGCCTCCGATGAATCCCACTGTTCATCTTTTTCTTCATAGAGTTCTCAGAGATCTACACCTCCATTATTCTGACATGGTTGGCAAATCACATAATCTCTCAAAGATACAACAGGAGACCCTTACACAACTTAAGTCTAATAAAAATTTGGTTGTCATACCGACTGATAAAGGGGGTGCTGTAGTGGTTATGGACTGGGCGAATTATGATAGTGAAGCCAGGGGGCAACTGAACAATAAACAGCATTATATGCTCATGCCTCTGGATCCCACTGGGGGTTTTAAAAAACAGATTGGTGCTTTTTTGAATTTGGCAGTGGAGGAGGGGATCATCACAACCTCTACTTGTAAACATTTGACAGTGAGTGATCTCAAACCACAATATATATATTTTTGTTACCCAAGGTCCATAAATCACTACAGAACCCCCCCTGGTAGGCCTATTGTTTTGGGTAGGGGTTCTCTCACTGAGCAGTTATCGGTTTATTTGGCACAATATCTCCACCCTTTACTTAGGTATGTCTGGGCTCGGATCCAAAATACAATGGAGTTCCTTCAGATCCTGCAGGATACCCAAATCAAGCCAGGGTGGTTGCTATGTACTCTTGATGTTTCTGCCCTTTACACTAATATACCACACTGGGCAGGCTTGTCAGCACTGGAACATTGGTTAATGATATCAGAACTCTATCCACCAGGTTTCAACATGTTTCTTTTGGGATTAACTGAACATGTACTAACCAAAAATGTATTCTATTATCAGGATTGTTGTTTTTTGTAAATGCAGGATACTGCTATGGGGGCCTCATTTGCCCCTATATATGCCGATCTTTTTATGGCATATATGGAGGAACAATTGATCTATGATCCCCTTCACAATATGTATTTGTCTGAAATTGACATTTGGCATCATTATTTGGACGGCTGCTGATTAGTATGGAAAGCTGATGTTGCCTTCATAAATGAATTTTTGGATTATATCAATGGCAGCAAATGGGGTATCCATTTTACATGTAACTTTGATCTGAATCAGATTACTTTTTTGGATGTTCTGATCAGCAGGAATCCCAATCACACATTAGATACACAGGTATACCGGAAATTTCTGGAATATAATGCCCTGTTGCATGCTTCCTGTCAACATATCATATCATACACAATATACTTAAATCCCAATTTATGAGAATCAAGCATATTTGCTCTGATTCCAATACTTATGAACATCAAAGGTCTGACCTGGTGGGTAGATTCATTGCACGGGGGTAAAAATGTGGCACCATTACCATGGCTTGTAGGGAGGTATCCTCACTAGAGAGACAGGATGTTATGAGATATAAGGATAGGGCACCCTCTCAGGACTCACATATTAGATTCATCACTACCTATAGGAGTAATACACATAATTTTTTACAAGTGATCCAACAAAATTGGAATATTTTGATGGGAGATGTCAGGCTTTTCAATATGTTATTGGAGAGATGCCCTTTTGGGTATAGGAGAGGTAGAACACTGGGATCTTTTTGTACTCATTACAAAACTGGGTTCTTGGACTTTCAGCCAGAGCGTCAAACAACACCGATGGGGGAATCATCTGTTTGGGTGTTTCCCATGTGGGCACTGCACCCATTGCATCCGGGTGGACAAGACCAAACAATTTACTAGCTGAAACACAGGTCAGGTTTATGATATAAAGTTTTTTTCTAATTGTTCTAGCGAATGGTTGATCTACTTGGCTACCTGCTCATGTTCTGCGTTTTATGTAGGACAAACTTCGAGACCTATGAAATTCCGTATTAGTGAACATATTAGTGATATTAAAAACAAAAAAGCAAGTAGTGCCTTGTATAAGCATGTTTTGAACCACCCTACAGACAATTTTAGATTTACTATAATTGATATAGTCTTTGGTAAGAAAGGGAATAATGTTGGTTGGCACAATATATTAAATTCCAAACAAAGAAAATGGATCATCAAACTGGGGGGGGGGGTATTCCCCCATGGGCTTAATGAGTAATTGTGACCAATCATGTTCTTTTGCCAATTAACTGTTATATATATATAATGTGGCTGTTTGTGGAAGTTTTGTTACACTGAGGAAGGCTATGTAATTTTTGCCGAAACCGGTTTGTTGTTGTCACATTAAATATTATTTATACACCACTTTGGGCTGGCAGTTTTTTCTTGGACTTTGTTATTCATTTTGGTGCCGTGCCCTTGCCATACCTGCTGAGGCTGGTTGCTGTGTATGTTATTTATTCTTCCTCAAATTAATTGCTTGCTTCCAGGATAGATAATTAGGGGTTTAGACATGGGATTAGCTGGTAGCAATGTTGTATAATGGAGACAATCAATTTGAGTTCAGTACTATGCTGTTGCATCCATTCAAGAGGATATGCTGTGGATCTGCTCAGGGGATCTGCCTCCATGTTCCTTTCTCATGGAATATAAACTGCCTCAAGAACAAGGTTGTGTTGAATAGCAATCTTTCATAAGATTATGAATATGTTCCACATGACTGTGGTGTTGTCTGTGAAGACCCTGAGGGGAGCCAGGAGTCCAAAGATGATTCAAGGACTGAAGGGCCACAATCTGAGGCTTCATCTCCTTAATATTTATATGGTCTTCCTTCTTCCAGGCAGACTGAACCCCTTGACTTTGATGTTGTTGGAACAGGCTCACCATGCCAGGTTGGATGCATCTGTGTAGAGCTCGTGGCAAAGAAAAGGAGCCAGAAAGGCAATCCCAGATTTAGAGATATCTGGCAGCTTCACCAAATTAACTCCTTCCTGATGAAGGCAACAGAGGAATCTGGAAATCTAAGGGGTATCAGTGCTGAAGACCAACTGACTTGAGATTCTGTTGCAACTTCCTTATGTGGAGTGTGGCATAAGGAAGCATATGAATAGCTAATGCCATGTACCCCAGAGCTTTCAAGAACTGCCTTGCTGAGGTCATCTGCAAAAACAGCAACATGTCTGAAGGAAGGAAAGCAGTTATTGTTAGGGTGTTTACTCTGAAGTCTAGACAAATCTGGTTTTGGGAAGGAGTCAAACAGACTTGTGTATGTTCAAAGTGAACTCCAAACTGTGAAGCAAAATTGAGATGCTTCAAAAGAGAATACTGAGAAGGAGCCTGGAGAAGTAGGTCATCCAAGTAAGGGAATTCCTATCCTAAAACATGGCATCAACTATTGCTATGCTTCCATATGCTGGACTCTAGATGAGGAAGTTGCAGTTGCATCTCAAGTCTATTTGGTTTCAGCACTGCTACCACTTAGATGTACAAATCCATTCCATTGCCCTAAATCAGGAGTTACATTGGTGGATCAACCAGGTTTTTCTCAATCCAGGAGTACCTTTTCTGTTGTTTCTCCTTTTCCAAGAGCTCTACGAAGATGACCTGGCATTGGGAGCATGCTGCAACAAATATCAAGATCCAGGGGGTTCGAACTACCAAAGAGAGGAAAGACCATATAAACTTCAAGGAAATGAAGTATCAGATTTTGGTCCTTCAATCCTTGAATCATGTCTGAGCTCTAGGTCCCATCAAGGTATTCACAGACAACAGCACAGTTAAATTGTACATAAACAAGCAAGGGGGTACCAAGTCTTAACACCTCTGCAGACCAGCTTTGATGGCATGGGAGATGGCCATTCAACACAACCTTGTTTTTTTTCCATTAAATTTAGGTTGAAAGCAGCACTGTGACAGACACCATGAGCAGCTCCAGGGCAGATCCTCATCGGTGGATGCTAACCAGGATGGTATTCCCAGGCATTGTCCACCCATGGAGTATTTCTCAGATCAAGACAACAATTGAACCTGTTCTGTTCCGGGAATTTGTGCTCTTAGGCATGGAAGACAGATACCATGTCATTTTCTTGGAAGGGGAGATTCCTGTGTGCTTGCCCTCCCCTGACACTGTTGCCAAAGTCCTCTACAAAATGATGAAGTACAAGCCAGAAATCCTGTTGGTGATTTCTTTTTGGCAGAGATAGTACTGGTTCCCCCTTCTTTTCCACGTGGCTAGGGGCAGTCATCACAAGTTACTTCACAAAATGGACTTGGTCAAATATAACAGGTGCTCTCATATTCACCTCCTTTCCCCAACTCTACTGTTAAGTCTTTAGTTGACAGAGTTTTGATTCCTTTTAGGCATCACTTTTCAGATAACATATTTCAGGTTTTGCAGGAGGCTAGAAAAGCAACTACTAAAAAATCTTATGTTTGTTGAGTCACAAGATGAATTAGGACACTTTCAGGGGGGAATCACTGCTACTCTTTCTTATGTGTGTGTTGCTAAACTGTGGCCTGACATACTATTCTGTTAAAGTTCATTTGTCAGTCATATGTACTTGCCTGCCCATAGATCCACCTCTTTCTGCACACTTTGAGGTCAAACAATTTTTTGAAAGGTGTCTTCCAAATTAGGCCACCAAGGAAGCCCATTCCTCCTCCTTCAAGCCTTAGATATGTTTTAGAAAAACTGACCCTGGCATTTTTGCGCCAGTTGCAAGTTCTTCCTTAAAGCTTTCTACTTGGAAAAATGCTTTGCTAGTGGCCCTTACTTCAGCTCAGAGTGTTTGAGCTGCAACCTTGGATTGCTGTTCCACCAGACTTTGTTTTCCATAAGGCTAGGGTTGCTCTTAGAAGTAATCTTCCCTTCATGCCCTGGATGGTTAATGAGTTAGCTTTGAACCAATCCATCAATCTCCCCTTCTTTATTTTCCTGAAAACAGAGGGAAAATATTTTTTCATTCATTAGATGTGCATAAACAATTTAGATTTACCTGGACAAAACTAAGGACAGTAGGAAATTAGACCAACTCTTTGTGTCTTTTCAAAAAAAATGAGGTTGCCAGTCACTAAACAAACAATTTTTCCTGGACTTCCAAAGTCATTTATTTCTGTTACTATCCCATCTCTCTGTAATATTACAACCGTGATCAGTAGAGCATCTACTGATGTCTTTCCATATCACTCTTGCAGTATTCCTTACATAAGGGATCTCCTGCTGAGAACAGCACCATGTCCGGCCAGTTTACCAAAGCCTTTAGTGTTGACAGGAGTCATATGTCACACGTATGCTCCCCGCACAAAGAGTAGGGCATAAAGGTGATGTATGGATGCACATACTTCAGAACTTCTTTGCCACCAGTCCGAGCACTATCAATGAGCATCAGTCTCAATACCCTTTTTCTGTGCTGGTTACTGCGCCATTTTCAGATAAGTGTCCTGTTTAGGTTCTTCCTTATCTTCTCTTTTATTTTAGTTGTGTTGGTTTAGATGTCATTCTGAAAGGGAAAAGGCAAATTCCTAGCAAAGATTATCACAAACAGTATTTCTTCTGTTTGTGTGCTTCTCATGACCATACAAGTGTTCTATCTGCCAAGCATTTATCTCAAAGACCTTGCATAGCTGTCTGTCCTCCTTGTCTATTTACCTAGAAAACCAGCATCTAAAATTGTTTGCACAAAGTGCTATGTTGGAGTCTTCTCATACTGCGGATCAGCTGCTGGCCAAGAAAAAGGCCAAAAAACACAGGACTGATACTGCTGCCTCCCCTGGATGTCTCTCTTGAGGCTGATGAAAGCTCAGAGGATTATCCGATTGTTACATTGGATTCCTCTGCCATGATCCTGTGAAAGGCAGCAAGGATCTGACCCTCCTATGGTTTTTCATGCGACAATCTGCAGATCAAGATAAAGAAACAGAAAACCAAGCACATTTCCCTTGCACTAAGAGGTCCCCAATGTGAATGGCAGGATTTTACTTAGGGGGTTGTTTAATGCTTCAGTGACTTTAATGCCTCCTCAAGAGAACTCTGTGCCTGCTCCTCCCTGGTCTTCTATTCCTTTTAAGAGACCTAGGGAGCAGGAGTCTTCTGATGAGGATCAAGATTCTGGGGAAAAGTCCTTAGCTTCCTCTTTTCAGATCCCTTCCCCTTAGGACTATGGTTCAGAGAAATAGGATTCTATTAGTTCAGATTCCCCTTTAGAATAACTCTCTTTTAGGAAACTATTTAATGTATTATGGAATTCTTTAAGTGGAATTGTTCTTAGATTTCTGATATCCAGAATGGGTATTATGAGCTCCTCCAGATGGAGTCTCCCAAACATTCTGCTGTCCCTCTAGTTCTGGCTGCCCTCCTAGATATTTTTCAGCAGTTTTTTTAGCCCCTGATCTTCAGCCCCCAGCTCTCAAGAAACCTGACAGATTTTACAAGGGGCCTGATGATTGTAAATTTTTGTATAAATATCCTCCTGCTGATCTTTCTGTGGTGTCTGTCTCCTCTGACAAACCCTCCATGCCACCGCCCTCTACAAAGATGCATCATTCAGATAAGGATAGTAGCGCTATGGAACAGCTGGGCAAAAAGGATTATACTGCCGCCACCCTGGCTTTTAGGGCTATTAATTACCAGACCCATATTACTAGGTATATTTTAGCCCTTCTTTCTGAAAAACCTCCTTTTCAGGACAAACCAGATTCCATTTGACAATTTGCTTTCATTTTTCCCTCGGCCAGCTTTCCTTGTCCCTTTGTCTTTCCCTGTCTCTTCCAAATTGCTTAAGGATTACAGCAGACTCTTTGGTTCTGTCCATCATCTGCCAGGGATATTTCAAGATTTGTAAATCTCTTCCTCCCATTCTGGGCATCCCTCAAACTCCTTGAGAACAGCTTCCTCTCTTTCCAGAGGTACTTCATGCTCTTTTGGCTCAGGGCACCATTCATGGTTTCATGTTGTGCCCCCTGCCCAGGAATGGAAGGGTTTTTATTCCAGAATGTCTCTGGGTCCCAGGAAGGAGGGTACCTGGAGGCCAATTTCAGACCTCTCACAGCTCAGCACCTTTCTAAAGGTACCCTATTTTTGCATGTTGCCCCTTCAAACTTTGTTCCCTCTTCTTCCCCAGGCATTTTTGGTCTCTCTCTGGATCTCAAGAATGCCTATTTTCATATCCCATCTGTCCACTTTTGGGAAGTTTTTGCATTTCTCTGTTTCTTCCTTGCAATTTCAATTCTCTGCTTTGTCTTGGCCTCTCTATTGCTTCAAGGGTTTTCACCAAATGCTTCGCTCCTGTCATTGCCTTTTGCAGGATGAGTGGGGTACGCATCTTTTCTTATTTGGGTGATCTGCTCATTTAGGCCTCGTCCTCAAGGCTCAGATTCCAGACCTCCAATTTACTATTTTCATGCTTCAAAGTCTGGGGTTCAGCATAAATTTCAAAAGTCACTCTTGACTGCTTCTCAGGATCATGCTTTTCTTGGTTGCAGAATGCAGATCATTTCCGGGCTGGCATCCCTGCCTGCCCCCAAAGCCCTCTCTCTGTTTTTTTCTAGTCTCTTTTCTTCCTCTGGCTTCAGTTACTGCTATGGACTTTCTCAGGGTCCTTGGGTTTATGGGTTGTACCATCCCTATGCTGCCTTTGGCCAGGTTCAATATGAGACAGCTTCACTGGTACCTCAGGTCAGTGTGGCTTCAACACTCTCACCTGCTGAACTTCCTAGTTCCGTTCCTTCCCTGTCTCAGGCTTGAGTTCAGAGGTGGATTCATCAACTTTTTCTCAATCCAGGGCTTCCTTTCCATCCTCCAGTCCTGAATCAAGAGCTCTTTTTGGATGCCTCAGACAGAGGGTTGGGGGTTTCCTTCAGTTGTGTGAAGTTTCAGGGTCTCTGGCCTCTCCATCATAGGTCAGATCACATCAATATCAAGGAGATGAAGGGTCTCCATCTAGCGCTTCAGGTCTTTCATACCCTCTTTCATCCTGGGCCTCTCAAAGATTTCCCAGAGAATGCCACAGTGATGTGGTATATCATCCAGTAAAAATCTTGCTAGAGACTCCCTTCTGGCCCAGACAACATTGGTCACCCCCTTCTTTCTTACTTTGCCAGGGGTATTCACCACAATTATCTTACTGGGTGGACCTTCTCACACAAGACAATGGGTCTCTTTTCCATCCTTACTTGTCCACTATTCAACTGATGCTGTGGGTGATAGGGTTTTGATCCCCTTTTAAGCACTTATTTTCTGAGGATGTTCTTTGGGTCCTGCAGAAAGCCAGGAAACCCACTACCAGGAAATCATATTTGTCCAAATGGAAGAGATTTTCTCTTGGTATCTCTCTTAAAACCAGGATCCCTTTTCAGGGTAGGCTCCTATGGTTCTGTCTTATTTATGTGAACTACTCCATGCTAGTTTGGCATATTTTTCTGTTAAAGCTCACCTGTCAGAAATTTCTGCTTGTCTACCCTTAACACCTCTTCTGGCCTCTAAATTTCAGGTCAAACAATTTATTGAAGGCATCCTTCATACCAGGCCACCCAGAAAGTCTATTCTGCCTTCTTGGAAACTCAATTTCATCCTTGAAAAATTGACTCAGGCTCCTTTTGAGCCTGCTGCTTCAGCTTCCTTACAACATTGTAACCCAAAAACAGGTGTGCCCAGAATGAGATCCAAATATTAACTAGTAAAAATAAATAAAATCGATGTTAACCCAAGCACGAAGCAATAAGATAAATTAATCAAATTTATTATAACACTAACCACAAAAGTAAAGCGCTTTCATCCTTCACTAGGACTTCATCAGGGCAAAAATTCTAAAGTATCATTCCAACACTAATAGAACAATCAATTTAAAAAAATTAAAATTATTCAGTTAAAATGAATATACCAATCAATAGCCTGTCATAGTAAAAACTAGCAACATATAGTAAAAACGTGGTTAATAAATTATCAAGTATACACTAAGATTTTAAAAATTAAATCAACGAACAAAAAAATAAAAAATAATAAGAAAATAATTATCATAACTTTGCAGACCTCATCTTCTGCATTGAATTAATAGAAACAAAATCATTTAAACCTGGTTTCATTGTAGCATGTAGTTTAAGTTGCCAGAGGAGTTCCTTGTACTCAAGTCTACTTTCCCAGGCACCCCCTCTGGTATCATGAGGCACTGTTTCCAATGTGCCAAAAATATTTTTTTTAAAACCAGTGCATGTTAAAGAATGCTTAAATAAGGCGTTATTGTAATTGCTGCTTTCACATCATACAAGTGTTCATAAATTATTTTTGAGAGCTTTCTCTCAGTCTTTCCTATATAAAAGGAAAGACAGTAATTGCACAGAGCCATGTACACTAGTCCAGCCGAATTGCAATCCCCTTTTCTAAATGTAGCAGTTGTTCGGCTAGCATTATTTAACTGCACCTCTGTAATGTCCACAATATCTTGGCAATAATTACACCTGCTGCACTTTGTGGTACCTAACTTGATCTCCATTGTACCCTTCTCCACTCTTTCCTTAATATTTTTATGCACTTTATAAATAAAGGTGAGTTTGTCTCCCAAATGCTTATATAATTCATTATCCGTTTTAAGTATAGCCCAATTGCGACTTATAACCTGTTTTACCCAACTGGAGAGATGGTCTAATTAATGGTCATCCCCTTTTGGAAATTCTCACCATTAAGTTCATTCGGTGACCTTACACTTTTCATCAAATCAGGTTTCCCCAAGATACACTGCTATCTCACCTCTCTATTGTTTACTACCTCTGCCTTGAAAGACTTAATCAGGTCCAGTGGATATCCCTGGTCCAAGAACATTGATGCCATTGTAGCTAGTTCATTCTCAAACAGTTCCCCATTCAGGACCATCCTGTCAGCCCTAATAAATTGACCCTTCACTAAATTTTTATTACAGTGCAGGTAGGGTGCCAACTAGTAAAGTGTAAATAGCAATTTGAAAATGTCTCTTTCCTGTATATGTTGGAAATCATAACCCTTGTTCAACAGACAATTGGACATCCAAAAAATGAGTGACATTAAGGTTGAAACTGTAGGTAAATTGAAATAAATCAGTAGTGTTTGTTAAATAGTTCACAAATATCTTGATTTCCATAGTGTCCTCTCTCCAAATAAAGAACTTGTCATCCAGGTACCTGGCGTAAAAAGACCAGCAATGGGCAGAGTGGGAGTTAATAATAAACTTCCTCTCCCAAGCCAACAAAACAATGTTAGCAAAAATGGGGGCAGAAGCTGCCCCCATAACTACCACACTCACTTGTCTATAGTATTCTCCTTCAAAAAGAGAAAGCTGTTTTCCAACATCAGGCCCATCAGTTCTATCAAGAAACATATCTCTGTTCTGTCCTTACAACATTGTACTTAGAAGGCTGTTGTTCTTTTAATCTATACTTCCTGTAAGACAGAACAGGCTTTAAAAGCTGTTCCGCCCTTTTGGGTTTCTCACAGAGACAGGGTTTCTCTTCATACTAATCCTTTTTTATTTTTTTATGCCCAGGGCAGTAAATGAGTCGTCTCTTAATCAGTCTATTAATTTACCTTACTTTTTTCCTTCTCCACAGTCTGCCAGTGAGAAGGTTCTTCACACCTTGGATTTGCCTAGACAGCGCAGATATTATTTAGATAAAATTAAGGATATTCATAAATTTCAGCAACTTTTTGTTTCCTTTTATCCCAGGTCTTTGGGTTTGTCTGTCTCTAAAGCAAATCACCTCATCATGGTTTCTAGGGCCACATAGTAAATATCTTTCCTCTTCAGTAAAGGCTCTTTCTGTCAGAGCTGTTACTTCTTCTGGTACTTTTTTCAAAGGACTGGATACTGATTCCATCCTTGAGGTTGCTACTTGGTCTTCTGTCCATAGTTTCACTATGGACATTATTTCTAGAGCAAGAGCTGGCTTAGCCAGGACTATTTTGCATGGGTTTATAGAGGGCTCCTCGGTGCCTTCCTCCTCCCAGGCTTCCTATTGAGCTTTTGTACTCTCCCTTATGTAAGGAATACCGCAAGAGTGATATGGAAGGACATAGCACAGTTGTGTAAAATCTTTATCATAACAGTAGATGTCCTTCTCTTCTCTGTTACAGTATTTGCTACCCCCTCTGCTCTGCCCTATTCTTCTTGCTCTCTTGGCCAGGATTCTTTTTTCCTCCTTCTGGAGGCACATATTCCTCCTGGTCCCTAGGGACATTCTGTTCTTTCTGGGGCATTTCAGTTCTGAATTACGTGTGCCCATAACTCACCTTTATGCCTTGCACAGGGGAGCATATGTATGACGTATGACACCTGTTACACTAAAGGCTTTGGTATACTGGCCAGACGTTGTGCTATCCTTGACAGGAGATCTCCTACACAAGGAATACTGCAACAGTAAAGAGAAGGACATATACTGTTCTGATAATATTTTACACAGCTGTGCTTTATGATACATTCTCACACAACTGTACTGTCATGTATGAGATTATTATAATTACTTTTACTTGTCTTGTTATGCACTTAAGTGTAGTCTGGTCAAAGCTTGTACTTTTTCATTACAGACAGAGGCAGTTATTCTGTGTTTTTTAAATATGAAATACATATGAAAGCTGAGTAAGTAGAGGTTATTAATACTAAGTGGAAGAACTATATTTTACATCTGATGACTGTAAGAATAGCAAAATGACAGCAATTGTAATTAAACATTCATTGTGTTTTTATTAAAAATAAAGTAATTGTCCATAAAATAAGATTTGTATTTGTTCTAGAAGCGCCGCTCTCCACACAAGATACACCTCAGAAAATACTCTTTACCATAACCCCCTACTACCATTAAAACAGGTCCTCAATGCACTTTCCAAGGCTAAGAACACTGCATTGATGGACCATAATAATCTCCCAGGATGTCTCCTTAATGGCATGAAACATGACCTATCAGACCACTAAAATCACTGTTTAACTGTAGCCTTCAGACAGGCTTCATGTTAAACAAATAGAAGACTGCAATTGTCATCCATCTGTGCAAGGGTGGGCCATCTATGGACCCATGAAATTACAAATGCAAAAGTCTAACTAGTCTCATATGCAAAGCCCTAAAAGGAATTATGATGGGGATAATAAACAATGACTTTGGAAGCCTTCAGATGCTGGATCCATCCCAGTTTAGTTCTGACAAGGGCAGGTCATGCCTACTCAACCTTGTGGGCTTCTTCGAGAACATCATCAAAGCATGGACAGGGGTAAAACATTACATACTATCTAACATAACTTGTCCAAAGCATTTACTACAACAGCCCACTCTGGCATTGTAGAAAAAACTTCCAAAATTAGGTATAAATCCTTATGTTACCTGCTGAATAACCATCTGGCTTACAGATAGGACCCAAGAAGTTAGGATATGGGCATCCACCTCCATGAAGAGGTCAGTCATTAGCAAAGTCCCTCAAGGCTTGGTGCTGGGGTTGCTCCTTTTGGACATTGACTTCTCTGAAGTCAATGCCAATGCCAGTGGCCTCTGGATGACCAAGTTTGCAGACAGTTGTAAACTAGCCATAGTCATAGAATTCCTAATGGCACAAATAACCTCCAAGAAGGAATGACTCGGGATAATTACCAGTGCCAGAGCCATGGTCTAAAAATCAATGCCAATAAAGGCATAGTAGCATTCTTTGGGAAAATGGCTACCCCTTGAAAGTACCAGATTAATAATACAGCTTTATGAGTAGACAAGGTGGTATGGGATGTTGGAACATGTAGACCGTAACATGGCTTTTGACTATCATGTCTCTACGGTAGTAAGGAAATCATTCTATTTTGCGCAAAGTATAAGCAAGGGTATAGAATCAAGGTCTGAGGATGTCATTGTTCTGCTGTACTTGGCCCTTATCAGACCAGTCATTGAGTGCAATGCCACCTTTAATATGTACCTGACCAGGCATGTGCAAAAAGTGGAGAGTCTACAGAGGATACTCAGAAAAAGAATAATTGGCTTAAACAACATATCCTAAGCAGACTGCCTCAAAACTCTATGCCTATACTTAATTTTCTACAGCTTGCTGAGAATCAATCTATGCCTGATCTACAAAGCATTCTATGACCCCACTCTGGTGGACCTACTGCACATCTGTTAAACAAATTACATCAGATTTAGGGGCCTAACCCCCATTTACAACATAAATAAGATGTTAGAGGGAAAGGTATGTATCTAAGAGACCACTCCTTCTCTAGAACAGACTTCCCATCCATGTGAAGCAGCATTCTTAGCTAACCTAACTCAAGCATAACTTGGACCAGTGGATGGGGAATCAGAAATTTAGCAGTGGCACCTATGTCTCCAGTATACAGAAGCAGCTTATAAATGCTTGAATATCCATGTCCAGGCCTACATCTACCCCTTAAAATAACACAAGGATGTCCAAACTTGTCAGATACATTTAGCATGCATCGCTAGACTTAAAAAGGGCTCCTGGGGACATTAGCGTAGTAGTCACCTATGAACCTATAAAATTCATGTTTGACATGTTCTTAGGAATATTGGAAAACTCTTGACACTATAATTATTCATTAGCTAGTGACTGGTGTACCACTATAATTAATAGGTTGCATATGTATAACTCATTTACATCATCTAATAAAGTTGAATTGGTGATGCTAACCGAACATATGAGTACATAGAACCTATGTGACCTATTGATGGCTGAATTCCATAATAGTAGAGTTTATTACATAATTCATTGTTAAGGAAAGATTTTGGTTAATTTCTTAAGACTTAATACCGTCATTGCAAAATATTGCCAACAGACCACATATGTTTACAGATTACTCAACAATTGCTTTACAAATAGAAGACCGAGTTGGAGATTTGCCATTTACATATAAATATGGACCACTGAATTCAATATTCAGTCATTAATTACCTAGATGAGTCCAAGTTGGTGAATATCTTTTAATGGTATGTGGGCAGCTGTATAAACTTCAATAAGAGGGAAAATAGTAAAAGAAGGAACAGACAAAATGTTTCACTAGCTGAACTACTCTATTTCAATACTTCCTATCTTCACAGACTACCAAATTGCTGTTACACCCAGAATTTCCTCATCTACCATAAGCCTGCAGTTAATCCATTCCTACCTGACATTCTTTATCCGAAATTGCTCCACATCTATTTAACAGCTCACCTACTCTTTACTTTAAATACAACATTATTAAATCTTCTCACTACCCTCTCAGAACACAGCAAAAAATAAAAATCAAAATTACCATAATGAAACTACTTTACTCTCTCCAACATTCTTCAACAATTAAACTGTGTGGGATATACAACTTAACCTAGGCCCTCCTTCCATCTCTACCCTCTTGTCACCCACATTCCCTCTGGTCACCTCTAATAACTACAAATGACTAAACGTTCTCTCCATAAATATATGCAGCATTTGAAATAATATCACTGAACTGTATGCCTGGATCTCTCATTATACACCAGATATTGTTGCCTTTACTGGGACATGGCTAAAAGCACATAGAATGTCCCCCCTCCCCCACAATATATAGTCTTATTACAGGTGACAGGCTAAACAAAAAATATGGAGGGATAACTAGCCCCTACCCTAATGCATATGAAGTCTCCCCTGTTACAAAAACTCTACCCAAAATCAATAATGCAGAGACACTTATCTCCTACATAAAATTAAATGACTACAAAACCCTTTGTATAATTGTTCTGTATATCCCCTTGGAAACAATATAGTCTCTCTCTTGAAGATCTTTTACTTGATGTTAGACAATATTACCAATGAAATAGGTAATATCAATAGCTGGAGTGCTTCCACATTTAACTGTCCTTCTAGTGTCAACCTTCATGGCTTAAGATAGCTTATTACAGCTCCTACTCACTATAGCAGATCACATGACACAAGTCCTATTCTGGACTAGATTCTGGTCTCTAATCCTTGAAACTTCCTGAATTCTTTAGTGATCGCTATACTATGTATGTCATCAGACATTTTACTCACACTGTTAAACAACAAGCATACGAAAATATACATAATCTCTCAAAATTTATCCTTGAATCATTTTAGCTGCTCTTAACATATTTAACTGAACTATTCTAAAAGCTTTGCTACTAGATGGGGAAGTAAAAAGGTTCAGTTTAACTTTTTTAAGCATCATAAACAGGCTTGCACCAGTATGTAGAAAGAGGGTAAAATATAACTTTGCTCCTTGGCTTATTAATAGTTTAATTTTTCCAAGTCTTTTGGGTTTTTAGTGCCAAGATAAGAATTTACCCCATTCCTTATTCAAAGTATGATTAAAGTTCATGAAACTCGTATTGTTTCAAACTTTGATGCTAGCCAAAAGTGCTCTTCGCAGCACCTGCAATGTGCTCAGTAATGACTCTTTCTGTGATTCATACAAAGTTGCATGTATTGGTAACATGTCTATGCACAATTGTAAAATCTTTTTTATAAGACCCATTGTTCCTACTACTATTGGAACTGTTTGGGTATCCTTCTTAACCATTGCCCTCATTTCTGCCTGCAAATCCTGGTATTTTATGACTTTGTGTCTCTCTGTACGCAAGACACTGTAGTCACTGGATGTAGCAATTTCAATGATCAGTGCTATTTTTGTCTTCTTTTCATGGACTACTTTATCTGATTTTCTTGCATCTATTTTTTTAATTGTTGGTAATGGGCGATCTTATGTGATATAAACTTCATCGTGCTCTATAATGCTTTGTGGCTGATGTTTTCAATACTTTCTCAGCTGCTTCAATATTATAATGTTTGCACAATTAGCAATGCAACAGTCTCGCCACATTATTATGCCTTTCAGTATACAGTCCTCCTGCCATTAGTATGTCACAACCAGCATCAAGACGCGCAACTGTTTCTAATTCTGTTTTACAAAACCTGGATTTGTCTGTTTCTCCTAGATGTTCAATGGAATTTGTAAACCGACATATATGTAGTCCACTATCCTGGGCTGCCAATATTAACCTTTCATTTTTTTTTTTATTTAAATTCACCTCTCCTTAACCATTCCTGTGTTCTGTACCTATCAACATGGTTTTCTTAAGAGTTTTCTGTACTTGCAACATATATGCATTTTCCACATTTCTTGCCTTCTCATCTTGTCCTTCACCTTATATTCTTTCTTTTGTGTTTTGGCACATTCAGTTGGTGCCTGAGTTTTATCTACTTCTGGTTTGATTCCATTCCTGTTTGATGCCGATATGCTTCTCCTAAACTAAGCAGGGAAGTCATCTTAGATTTATTCTCATGGTTTAAAACCTTCACTATGTTTGGATCTTGTGAGGTCAGCAGATATGCATGCAGTCCTACGATTGCTGATCTATACATGTAATCATTTTCAAGGAGACCAATACATTCAGAATGGGGAATATATAATATTTGTATACACATTATTTTTATAAATGATTTGATAAGCATGAAGGATTTTTCTTGTTTTCCTGTCCAACTTATCCAATACCTTTTGGTGCCAGTCAATCAATCACTCCAAAACTATAAGTTAAAACAGGAAGAGCAAATTAATTTATAGCATGTACTTTGTTTCTAGATGTCAGGACTGTTTTAAATATTAATTTTAGTCCTTACTAAGTTTTATTCAGATTTGTTCATATTTTATTGTTGAATTCCCACATATTTGTACAGTCCCTCTTGACCAAGTTCTTTTATAACACATTCCTGTCCCAGACCCATCTTTTCTTGGTGCTGCAGTTTTCCTGCTTTAAAGGCTACTTTTGCACATTTATCAAGACCAAATGGCATTCTTATATCATCTGAGGAAGTTTTGACTACTTGCAGTTGTGCTTTCAGTTCCTCATCTGAAAACTATATAGTTTTAAATCATCCACAAAAAGAAGATGAGAAGTCTTTACACTTTGTTGTTTTCTGGGAGCCAAATTATAACCACAACCTACTCTGTTAGGCAGACAGCTTAATGGGTTAAGTGCAAGGCAAAAGAGCAGATGTGGCAGAGTCACACTTGAATATCCTCCTTTGAATTTTTAGCCCTGGAATAACAATTTATCATGGCTTAACTGCAAAGTGATTTGCCACTGTTTCCTGGTCACTGTAATGGAACTGATCAGTGTAAGCTGTATCTTATACATTTGTAATGACTTTTATCCGTGAATGTGGGATGCTGTCAAATGCCTTTTTGTACTCTACTCATGCCATACTTAGATTCTTCCATTTTTTAAAGTTCTCCCTTATGACTTCATTTAAAAACAATCCTTTGTTCCACATGACGTTCTTTTGTTACCCTTTTGTTCTATTGTCATGACTGAGTTTTCTTCTAAATGACTATAAACTCTGTCAGCATCAATTCCAGTGTATAGTTTATTAATCACCGGAAGGCAAGTTATTGGACTATAGTTTTCAGGATAGCTTGCAGGTTGTCTCTTAAGGAGGAGCATTGTTTTTCCTGTTAACCAGGTTGGTGTCTGTTCCGGGTGTGCATATAAATATTTTTCACTCATGGCTAAATCTTCATATAAAGATGTTAATACCTTTAGCCAGAAGTTATGTAATGCATCTGAGCCTGGGGTTTTCCATTTAGGAGCTTTTTTATATTTTGTTTCAATTTGTCTGACTATTACTTCATACTGTTGCATATCCTGTACATTTGAACTTTTTACTGTTTCTTTTACTTCTTTCCATTCATTGTCTTTGTTATGTTCCATAGGATCTTCATAGATATTCCACTAAAATGCATCTATTTCTTTTTTTTGTGGTGTTTCAATTCCTTTTGCCTTGTTTCCCAATTCTTAATAAAACTTTTATTGGGTCATCAATAAATTGCTTATTTTGTACTTTTCCTTTGTATTTATCTTCATGTCTTCTAAGTTTTTCTGCTTGTGCTATCTTTAGTTTATTATTTGCAATAATGTACAATAGATCCTGAGCTGTTCTGATACTGTGCTCTGCTTTTATCAAGTCTATCTTTCTGAGTATTTTTGTTGATCTGTTCCCTCTTCTGTACTCTTCTGACAGTGACACTTCTTGTCTTAATTGCTTTATAGTTTTCTCTATTTGATACTTCCATGATGGCATTTGATTTCTCCCCTTCCTCTCCCTTACTATCCTGTGTTTTTGTGGTAAGACTTTATCTGGCGTTAATTTAGCTGCACACTTATATATCCTATTTACTTCTGTTATATTGCATGAATTTCTATGAACAGTCCTGATTACTGTGTTCATTTGTTTTATCAAACTTCTAACATTTTGGGTCCTGTTGCATTTCTGTAGTCTATTTCTTTCATTGATTTAATATGATTAACCATCTCTATTAAATCAAGCAACCTTTCCCTTAGATCATTTTCTTCTAAATTAAGGGGAGATTCTTCATTCTCAGTTTCCTGTGGTCATTCTGCAGAAAGTTCCAGAGCATCTGCCTGTGCCATAGACTCTTCGGCTTCATCCTGCGCCATCCATTGTTGTTTCATACGGGAACACAGTGATCTATCACTCCACAATACTGACTATGTCACAGTCACCTCAGTTTCCTGTTCCTTCCTTTGCTGTGAAACTCCAACTGAACTTTTGTACTGGTTTCCTACTGAGGGCTCCAAAGTATCTTCATATGGCAACTGATCCAATATTTCCTGATGCACTGGTTTTTCCTTAATTTGGGGATTCGATATTCTGCCCAGCTGTGGTGTTATCAGAGTTAGACTTTCTACACTAAATCCTTCACTTTGCAGGTAATCTATAGCCTCAGTTTCTATTTCTTTAACTTCTTTATTACTAATCCTCCTTTCTACTTCCCCTCTTTTTTATTTTTTGCATTGCAAAATTTTCTGGATGCCTTTGCCTGTATTTCTCTTTAAATATCTTTGGTGCTGCTCTTTTTGTATTTGTTAGTTTTGCTTTCTCCTTTGCATAAATATTGCACCATATTAAGTCTCTTTTTCTTTCCCCGCTCCTCCTGTTTCTCATTATTTGGGGAACTCATTGTTCCATCATGTGGGGACATAATCTGTGTTAGACTTTCTACACTAAATCCTTCACTTTGCAGGTATTCCATAACATCAGTTTCTATTTCTTTAACTTCTTCATTACTAATCCTCTTTTCTACTTTTCCTCTTTGTTTTCATATTTTTGTATTTGAAAATTTTCCATATCTTGATGCCTTTGCCTGTATTTTTCTTCAATTATCTTTGGTGCTGCTCGTTTTGTATTGATTAGTTTTGCTTTTTCCTTTGCAAAAATATTGCACCATATTAATTCTTTCTTTCCCATGTCCATATTTCTTTTTCAGATATCTCCTGCTCCTCCTGTTTCTCCTGACTTTTGGGACTCACTGTTCCATCATGCTGTGATACAACCTGTGTTAGACTTTCTACACTAAATCCTTCACTTTGCAGGTATTCCAAAACTTCTGCTCCTATTTTTTAATTTCTACTTTACTAATTTTCTATTCTATGATCCCTTTTGTGATCTTATTTTTTGCATTGTGAAATGTTCTATATCTGGTTGCCTTTGCCTGTATTTCTCTTTAAATACATTTGGGGCTACTTTTTTGTACTGATTAATTTGACTTTTTCCTTTTCATAAATATTGCACCATATCAGATCTTTCTTTCTTTCCCATGCCCATACTTCTTTTATATACCTTTCAAACATCTCTAGGTTTTGTTCTTTATATTTTCACACTTCCAAAGTTGCTTCTTTTTACCAAACGGCCCAAGGTTTCTTCATCTATATACTATTTTTCATGAATGTGTTATATTAATGAACACAAATTTGCATTTGAACCTTTTGACAGATTTTCCTTGTGCAATTATTTTTCATTCCTCTAATTTCTCGTTTAATCTTTTTGTATATCTTCTGTCTGGAAATTCTGGGTTTCTTGCATGATAGTAACAATACATAATTTATTTCTTATCCTCAGTAGTCCACTCTATCATCTTTATTACTTTTTGGCCTTTCATTTTTTTTTTTGTGGACTACTACTTCCTTCTGCAAGGGGGGGGCATCCTCCCCTGTGCTTAGCCTAACCTCATTGTAAGAATGTTTTCATGTCTTGAGGATTCAACACTGTCATTTTTTTCCAGTCTTGGCACCAGTGCGCCTACCAGGATTGGGCACTTTTTTATTCTGGGACTTGTGTACCCAGCTATCTTTTTTATTTTTTAACCTACTTCTGTCCGTGATATATGCTATATAGAATACAGTGAAGATATATATATATATATATATATATATATATACACACACACACACACACACACACACACACACACACACACACACACACACACACATACATGAGTTCACTTTATAATCTCAAAATTCTGAAATACCGAATTTCAGAATATCGAGATCATAAAGCCGAAACACCACAACACCCATAATTGCGAAATTCAAAATTCTGACACTTTCATACACACACTCACATACACACAACTGCCCCCCACACACAAACAAAACTAACCTACACTAGAAACAACATATGTTGTATTGTATATATGTATTGGCGAGCCCAACCAGCGTGCCTGTTGTAAATCCGTGAATATACTAATGGAAAAAGATCCAGCCACCCGGACTTTTTCCATTAGTATATCTCCTGATTTTTTTTTATTCTGCAGAGGTAGCAACAGAGAAAGGAAGACTTCCATTGCTTTTTTTTAAGATATCTTGCTATGTTATACGAATTGAAGCTCTCGTATAACAGAGTGAGATATCTTTAAAAAAAAGCAATGGAGATCTTCGTTTCAACGGACAAAGGAAGATCTCCATTGCTTTTTTTTAAGATATCTCGCTATGTTATACGAGTTGAAGAACTCGCATAACATAGCAAGATATCTTAAAAAAAGCAACGGAGATCTTCCTTTCTCCATTACCACCTCTGACAGCACTGACGTACTGCGTAAGCATGGGAACACAAGTCCCTTACGCATGCGCAATACATCAGAAATGCCCCAGGATACTGGAAAACTGCGGAAGGGCAACAAGGAGGCATTATACAATGACATTATTTAAGAAAAGTAAGTATTTTTTTTCTTAAATAATGTCATTTTATAATAGCAATAACACATGGCTGGGTGTGGGCAATGCTGGCTTTACCCACGGTTGGCTTTGTTTGGTCACTTGGGCTTCGCTCTTGTGAACAAACCACACCAACCGTGAATAAACCAGCATTACCCACACCCAGCCATGGGTTATTGCTTAATTACATAACAGTTGACATAATGAATTTCAGCCATTACATAATTTGACAAACTCTTCAGTGACAAAAGACACCAGCATTTCCTCACGCAATAAAATGCATGCATAGATAACATTACTTTTGGGGGTGAGTAAGGAGTAACTATACAACATGAACAACTGTTTTGCTAAGGAATGCATTTGTGTACATGTTGTACAATGTTTTGTTTCACTTTTTTATTGAAACTTTGCTTATTTTGCTTGCGTTTGGAAGAAGGTGAGCTTCTTTTTTTGAAGGCCAAGCTTCTCAGTCTTCAACTTCTTACAGGCTTTATGATTTCTGGGTCTTCAAGGAAATTGACTGACATTATCCTATAGTGATATTCCCCACATGAATTATTCTGAATGTATTGGGAAGTTTATTTTTTAATCTTTTGTAACAAGTTCATTTATTCATTACACTATTGATTTACAACACAACTTCACATTTGTTAATAAAAGGGAGAAAAACCTTACTTAAACTTTTCATTATTGTATGCGTTATACATATATTTTCCATCACAACTCTTTTCTTTACACTTGTGCATTACAACAACTTGATATACTTTTCAGTCCCCAGCAACCTACTTATTTTAATCATCTACTTGCACATTATTTTGTATAGATATTCTTATAGGGTATTGTGCAGTGTAATTGAATATTTTTTCTATTTCTGATAATTGTTTTTAGTATTACATTTCCGGGCCTGATTTTAGTTCTGCCACTGGTATGTTCCAGGTATAGGCTTTCAAAATGAGCCAGGCCTAATCTTGCCATATAGACCTGGCAGACGTCACTTCTTAGTGTCTTATAAGAATGACCATAATGACCAACATCACTACAGCCTGTTGTGGTCAGTGCTGCTTTCTGTTTTTTTATTTTAATACCATTATTGGATTATTACTTAAGACATAGGCAAACTATTATTTATATAAAAGAAAACTAACCACATTAACATGTTCACAGTTACGCACATTATATATCACGTATATTCTTTTGCATATTTATATGAATCAGTTTCTGCCTGCCTTTAAACCTCATTCCCCCTCTAAAACATTATTCTGCATGTATTGTCACAATTTTCACTTTTTTCCTGTGTAACTCTTTTCTAAAGATCACACTTCCATTTCTTTTATATCTATTACAATATTTACTACTTCAAATACAGTTGCTTTAGACTTTGATTTCCATTTTCTAGTAATTGATTTTTGGCAGCCAATATAATTAAACTTAAGGCCTTTCTATGTCTAGAAATTTCAGATCTTGTATCCCAGCTCAAAAAAAATAATAATTTCCTTAGTTACATATATTTCCTTACCCAGTATTTCTGACAGAGTACCCTGTAGGGAATTTTTCAAGTCTGCCAACTCATTACACTCCCAAAATATATGTTCCTGGTTATCTCGCTCATCCCTATCACATGTTCAACATTTGCTGCCTACTTGAGGAAACATTCTTTGGAGTCTGCTTGTGGTATAAAAGCACTTCATGCAAAGATTCTAAATCATCTAGACTTTGTTGCACATTTGGAAGCTGTGCATATGTCATACCATTGTTTCCTTGTGAATTACTTATCTAGACTCTTTTCCCAATCCTTTCTAACGTCCTCTGATTAATTCTTATAGTTATTGTGCAGTTGTTTATACTACTATGTGTCCACTTTTTAACAGCAGCTTCTATTCTAGATACATTTGCAAACTCTACCAGAGCAGGTCTTTCACTTATGTGCTGCTTTCTGTTGATAATAAGAAGCAAAGGCTTTAAAACTTATTTAATTTCATGGTGAGAAACTGGAAGTAGAACATATGCTCTGTAACTGGAAGCAACTGGCCTGGTACTTACTAAAATGTCTTTAGTGCATGGTCCCCAAATAAAGGAAACATAAGTTGCTATGGTTTACAGCAAGGCTGTGCAATGTCTGTGTCATGTTATGGCCATTAGTCTTTTAGCTAGTTCTCATGATTTTCTATATCTACCAAATAATATGGACTCAGCAACTATACTAAAACAACATTATCTCCATACAATTCACTTTGTAGAAAAATTTAATTGGTAGTGTGGTTGTTAATATTGAAGTTTCCTAAGTGTTACACAATAGACAATTTGCATAAAAACAATGCCACTGCTATTTTTATTTGTGTAAACCAGTTATTTTATACTTTGATGAGTGCAGTTTGTAAAAGCTGCTTTTTTTCATACTTGTTAATCATACTGTGACAAAACCTAATCCACTTTTATTGCAGAGCTGCAACTAAGGTGAAGCAAAGAAAGCAGCTACCTGTGGTATAAAGTGTTAGTGGGCAGGATCCATGGGTGCCAGTGGTGCGGGAGTGCAGTATCGCATTCATTTATGAAGTAAAGAGACTAACGCAGCTTCATAAAAGAATGGCAACACTGCATTTGTGCTCACAGCTGAAATACTAAGTACAAACTTGCAGTTTTAAAAGTACTGTATTGTTTCACTGAATAGTGTGCTGTGTGTCTTTCTGCTATAAGAGGGGGTGGTGGTCTTCTCACTTCTTTGTTATCTGATATTTAACTGTTAGCCTAGAGGGCTTCCTCTGTACTTTAAGTGCTAGCCACAAAGTCTGAGAATTCATTTTATGCTCAACTTCTGAGAGACTTGGTTGGCTACAATCACCTGCATTAGAAGCTGAAGTTAAGTGCAAACTTCAGTACTGTATTTTAGTTGTCTGTTAAGTACAAACTTGCAGTTTTAAAAGTACTGTATTTAATTTTTTCTGTTACCTAATTGTTGCACTGAATACTGTGCTGTGTGTGTCTCTCTGCAGTTAGTTCCCATTCACCCTCCCTGTTCTTGTCTTGATGTTAGTATAGGTGGCTCTGGAATTGCCCTCCTGTCCTGTAAGTCTGTATTTGAACAATCCTCCTGGGTCCATCTCATTTGCTCACTTAACCAAGTACAGTAAGATCATATTCTGAGTCTAGTTTTCACTCTACGTAATACAGAGAGAGGAAAGGCCAACCCACTTAGGTTCTTCCTTCCTCTCTCCTTGCACTTTACTAACAAAAAAAATTGCACTTTATTCATCTGCTTTTACTGTATTTGTGTTTCCTCCCACTTTGATTTTGCCTGTTCTTAAAAATACTCCGTTTTATTTATTCTGCTGCATTTATTACTGCTTGGTAGTAGTCTGATTAAATCATAACTGTTATTCTAAGTATTTTGGTTTAAGCACTTGGGCTTCATACCGGTTGTTTTACATTAAGAAGGTTTGTGGTCTGCACTGCTGTGGCAGGACAGGTAGCTTACATCCTTCTAAGCTGGGAATTCCTGATTGAAGGCTCAGTGGCTGCTATTCTAAAAGTGTATTAGTTCTCATTTAAGCACTTGGGCTTCAGGCCTTTTATTCTACATTAAGAAGGTTTGTGGTCTGCATTCTTGTTGGAGGACTGGCTGGATTCTGCCCTTTCGGAGCTGTGAATTTCTGGTCACAGGCTTGTTGTGTCTGCTTATTTGAAATGTTTCTTTCTGAAATTGGTGCGCCTTGTTGCTGTAGCACAGAACAGATTCAGGCCTGTTGAATCTAGCTTTGTTTGTATAACTTGAGCACTGATCCAGGCCATCTTTTTTTGGAGAAGGTTCCCCTGAAACCTAGTGGCAGGAGTGTGCAATTAGAACTTGTTTGATTGAAGACTGCTGGAACAGGGCTCAGTTCTGAGCTTTTTTCTGGTTAATTGGTTAACTTGCTTAAATCAGTTTGTTCATTTTTCTATTGTTTTTTATATATATATATATATGATGCACTTTATTCATCTGCTTTTACTGTATTTCTGTTTTTTCCTACTTTATTACTAGGGGATTGACTACAACTCTGATCTGAGATATATAATAATAAGTATCCTTTTTTGTGCATTTAAAGTGTTTTTTTGATTGTATCTGCTTTATTTTCTGAAAAAAAAATATACTTGTTTCCCACCTTTCTAAGCTAGTATAATCCAGTTTTCAGGTTAGTGCTGAATTCAGGGCTGTGTTACAAATCTCTGTGTTTGCCCATAAGGAAGTTTCTCTGTTCACCTGGGAGAGAGGGGAACTTTGAGCAGTCTATCTGTCCTTGGAGGAGTGGTTTCAGCCCAGAAATTAGTAGTTTATTGGCCATTTTGGGCTAATTTCTATCTATTTCATTTCCCTGCTATAAGAAAATGCATTTGCCCAGTTTTGCTCACCGGGCAGCGCCAGTTAGCTAGGGTAAAACTATTTGCAGCTCCACAAAGTCTCCTCTTCAATTTTTCCCTTGGAACTAGACAATCGTTCAACTTAAGCACTTAAGCCATTCATTTCTCAGCCTAGCACTTGCTCAAAACTCATAGCAAGCACTTATAAACCCTATCACTAGACCCCCCCCATACTGTACAAGGCTCTCTATTCGACCTTACCAGCCATTCAGTAAAACCATTTACTGTACCTATCCAGGCATGTCCAAAGGGCAGTTTCAGGTGTACTCTCCAGTCCAACTGCTGAATCTGGGCATTTTGAGGAAATGTTACAACTGCCTCATGTACACAGACAACCCCCTCCTCCCACCACCAAACACTAATACATGCGAGAGATACAATTATACAGCCAAACTGGAGGCTAAGCTCTCTCAACCTAAGACTGGATCAGACAGTCAAGAGGAGAAGGGAAATACTTGCATCACACCACCAGTCTCACATAGACCCATTAAACCAGCTCCGGCAAAAAACACGCATAAATACAGAAAAAACATACTCGGGGGCTCCAAATAAAAATATGCAAAAGCAAGAGAGACCTCCAAAGCAGACATCCAAGCAATCTCCACCCCCCCAACACAAACCATGAAACACATACTTCACAAAACCAGTGTGCCACGCAATCACAGCCCTTAAGGCAAAATAACATACCCAACCTTCTAGTAATAACACAAGCACTCAGGTCACTCCAGAACAAGTACAAATACAACTCTGTCATTGTCCAAGTTGGTGTAAATGACCTGAGCTGTAACTCCCTGGACTACATGAAAAGAGACATGGAAGAGCTCTCTGATTACATAACCCAGGCCGGTATGACCCTGACCCTGAGTAGCATCCTGCCCTCACCAAGAATGATACCATGGTATAAAGAACAAATGATCAATTTCAATAATTATTTAAGTTTCTGCTGTCATTCAAAAGGGATCCAGAGTCTGTCTGCCTGGGATGACATGCTTGACAAGCCATGCTGCTTTGCTAGAGATGGCTTGCACCTGTCACCCTTAGGCTTTTGAATACTGGCCAAGGCTCCTGCCACCCCCATAGTGCTTTTTTAGGCAAGGCTCAAAAGACAAACCTACTGCCATAAACAGCACAAGTAACAAAAAACTGAGGGTAATGCTACTCAATGCCAGAAGTCTAAACCTCAAAATGCATGCACTTGAGGCACTCCTCAGTATGGAGAAAATCGATATATGTACAGTAACAGTAGAACACCAAAATAAGAAAAAAGAGAAATCCACGATATAAAAACACCAAGTCCACGAAAAATTTATTTGTTAGCGCTTTCATGCACCTTCAATACATGCACTTCCTCAGACCTTTCATGGACCTGGTGTTTTGATATCATGGATTTCTCTTTTTTCTTATTTTGGTTTTCTTCTTTTCTTATTTTGGTGTTCTACCATTGTTTTGTTTTGTATTATTATGTACAGTAACAGACACCTGGTTTAAATCTCCAAAGAGCACCTCTGCATTACCAGGCTACAACTCATACCATACATTTTGGCCACAGAACCCAGACTGAAATACAAAAGGTGGGGGCGTATCCATATTCATCAAGGATACCCACACCTCCAGGTTAGTGGCACAGCACGATGCTTCAGAGATCATCCATGTGCAACTAACAATGGGCAAAACTGCAATTCAAATTGTAGCTTGCTGCAGATCACCCACCATGTCCCAGGACCCCCATTCCATGTTTTTGGAAACACTGGGAAACATAAAGGTCCTACCAAACACCCTAATATTGGGTGATTTCAATTACCCAAACATTAACTGGGAGAACTACTCAAGTACTAACTCTTTTGCCCAACATTTTCTAGAATTTATAAACTCAAATGCCCTGGATCAACTGGTCAACACTCCCACCAGAGGTGACAACATATTGAACCTGGTCATCACCAACATCGGTGACTGGTGTTCCACACCTGAGGTCAACCCCTCGCTGGTTAGATCTGACCATAAACAAATCACTTTGGATATCCACATTCTGCCCCCACCCTGGACAAGGAAATCACCGTGAAAAACTTTTCAAAAGCAAACTTCACATTACTTAAGACCAGCGTGGAAAGTTTCAAAGCCCGCATGCTAAAGGATAACACTGTCCAAGCTGCAAAATCCTTTACTAATGCATTCTATGGACACCTACAAGAATGCATGGATCATGCTATCCCATGCAAAACCAAGACTCACTCCTCCAAGAAAAGGAAACCAGTCTGATGGACCCCTGCCATAAACAAGCTATACAATAGAAGGAGGAAACTAGTACAGAAAAGAGTAAAATCCCAAGAAGGGAAGACATCCCTGATCAGTATCGGCAAGAAACTATGATCCCTCATAAAATCATCCAAGGCGAGCTTCGAAAGAAAAATTGCCAAAGACTCCAAAGATAACCACAAGGCATTCTTTAGTTATGTCAGGAATCTAAGTGGCAATGCTCATATCTGCTCAGAGTTAGTGCAGAATGGCACAAAATACACTGACCCGACCGATATTGCCAACATTCTGGCAGACAGGTTCAGTGCAAACTTCACCTCCCTCTCATCCCCAAAAGGACCCATAACCATACCAGAAGAATGTAGAGCCCCTGAAATCACAGACACTCAGGTTAAAACAGCCCTCTCCCAAGCCAAAAGCACAGCATCAGTGGGACCGGATGGTGTCCTAGGCTGCGTCCTACACGAGCTCAAAGATGAACTAACTCCTCACCTATACACACTGTTCAAACTCAGCCTCTTCACAGGCTATGTCCCCATAGAGTGGCACACAGCAATGGTTATTCTGCTCCACAAAGGTGTAGCCACAACAGACCCCGGGAGCTATCACCGTATAAGCCTGACTAGCTTGGTCTGCAAGGCTATGGAGCGCATCATCATGGAACTCATTAACAGAAACATTGTGTGTCTCCAAACACTGGACCCAAGCCAGTTTGGCTTTGTTAAGGCAAATCATGCCACCTAAACCTGGTGGACTTCTTTGAGACAGTTACTAAGGCTATAGACGAGGGAAAGGTGGTACACACAGCCTACCTAGACCTTGCAAAGGCCTTCAACACCATTCCCCATTCTGGTATTATAGACAAGCTCACCAGCCTGAACATAAACCCTACATCACAAGATGGGTTGCCAACTGGCTCACGGACAGAACCCACATGGTGAGAGTTTTTGGAGCTAGGTCCGACTCTAAATCAGTTACAAGTGGCATTCCCCTGGGCTCAGTCCTAAGACCCCTCCTGTTCGACATATAGTTCTCAGAGGTACAGGTAAGCACAGGAGGACTATGGCTGACCATGTTCACAGATGACTGCAAACTAGGGGCTATAATTGACTCTCTGGCTGACACAGACATCCTCCAAAAGGGTCTCACTGAGACAGATACCTGGTGTCAAAATCATGGCCTCAAGCTAAACAGTGCATAGTCATCCCCTTTGGAAAAAACAAAGTACCCACAAACTACCACATAGGTGGTAGTCCCCCTAAATACAGAAGACGTAATAAGGGAGCTGGGGACCCAAGTAGATAGTAATCTCACCTTTGATAATCACATTGCCAGAGTGGTTAAAAAATCCTTCTATGTGGCCCACCTAATCACAAAAGGGTTCACATCCAGATCAAAAGAGGTCATTGTGCCCCTCTACTCATCACTCATCAGACCCATCATAGAGTACAAAGCCCCATTTGGGTTGTACCTTACAAGACACCTGCAACTGCTGGAAAGACTACAGAAGTACCTCACCAAGGGGATCAATGCCCTCAAACAGATGCCCTATGCAGCTTGACTAAAGAAACTCCAGCTGTACTCAGTTGCATACCGCCTACTCAGAGGTGATCTCTGCCTGACATACAAGGCCATGTCCAACCCAGAATTGATGGATGTGCCACCTAAAGAAAACCATATCCCCTCAAGCCACATGCTCTAGGGATCTAAACCTCACCACAACAATAAATAGGATGTGCTGGAGGGATAGATTCCTGTCCCAGAGACTTCCCATGCTGTGGAACAAGATTCCAACCTACATTAGGAAGAGCTCCTTGCTAACACTCTTCAAGAGAAACCTTGATGAGTGGATGGGCAACAGAAAGTTTACCTCTGGGATCACTTCAGTGGCACTGCTGGACAAAGGCAAAGGGAACTAATCTGAGGGGGTGGTGAAAGCCAACACATTCTGACTAGGCTTATAAATTTCTTCGGGCAGATAGCCTAGCACCTACCTGTGAACCTATAAACCTATGATTTCACTGCTCCTCAACTTTGAGATGAGTGGAGTGTCATTTATGGAACTGCACAGGGTGCTATGGTTCCTTGCACTGCAGAGTTCATCAGAAGAATCACCACCATTTCTCAGATTAGAGCATTTTTGATACAACCAGGGAACACTGTTTACATTTATCCAGTGTGTGTGTGTGTGTGTGTGTGTGTGTGTGTGTGTGTGTGTGTGTGTGTGTGTGTGTGGGTGTGTAAAGGGATGGGATGGAGAAAGGCCTTGCCCAACGTAGGATATGCTTTTTGTTTTCTTTTAGCACTTTTGAGCTATTTTTTATTATATAAAAAGTAACTGAAATGCATTTCATGGTACAATCTGTTCACAACCCTTTTCCCAGTTTTGCACATGGGTTCTGGGTGCCATTTCAACAGTGACAATCATCTGGGTGGCATATATTTCATCTTCTTAGCACAAAAAATATGGACAAAGCCAAAAATATGTGGGGAACAAAGGCTCAAAAATAGGTACATGATTTAAATATTGCTTTTATAGGATACTAGAATAACAGGTTTTGCATTAAGATGCATTTTCTGAATGATATAAAGTCTAAAACTCAAATGTCTGTCATTATTTGATTATTTCAGTCCTCAGTGATTTCCCAGAAAGCCACAAATTTTATGAGGAGAAGATGAAAAATATGAGCCAAAAATCTGGACATATTGTGATAATCTGGACAGTTGAGTGGTATGCTGGATGGCTAGATTCAATGTAACATTGTAAAGCATGTAAATGTTTTAGTGTGAGAATATTGCAGAAAATATTGCAGCTTTGATGTCATCTCTCTTTCCAGTCTTAAAAAATGTCTTGCATAAATTAAAATAAGAAGCTTTACAAACTATTTGGAAAATAAAGTCGTGTGAAAAGGAAATCTGTATGCATACATAGAGAAAGTGTATGTGTGTTTATGTGTGTGATATTTGGTAGGGGCTGGTTTATAGCTTGTGGAGGCCAAGACATTTGCTGCACTGAGGCCTTCCATTGTCTTAGCAAAATTTGTTATCCCAGCAAGAAAAGCTAATATTGCAATTCTCAGAAGCACCTAATGAAGGCATCTGTTATCCTGGCAGATATCCATTTATCTCTGCATCTGTTAATAATAAAGCTGTCTTTGCATTTTTTTCAAAGACAAAGGAAATTAGTTACTTTGAAGCATTAGTACATGAGATAAAACATCTAGAAAAATATAATTTAATACATTTTATTGGACCACCACAGATCCACTTGAACAAAAAACTGTTTTAGTATACATATATTTTGTTAACATGCAAATTGCTTCAGGAAGACTTCATTGTAAAACCCAGAAGTTATATAAAATAGAGAAAAAAAGCAAGTTGTAAGATTTATTTTGGATAATCAATTTACAAAAACATTGAAACAGTCTGGTATAGTATGCATGCTAGAACAGACACAAAGGATCGTATTTCACCAGAGCAGCAGGCCTATAAAGAATGAATGGATTTTATTTTGATGATTGCGTGTCTGACATCATTGATGAAAATAATATGAAGACAGTAAATGTCATTAGTCCCACAAGTCATTTGAAAAGTAATCCAATAATTGCAGTGACAGTGAAAGTATAACATGTTAAAGAGATTTAATTTGAATAGAACCTGCTAACATTTAGTTTGTGCTGTGAAGAATGAATCACACAAAGAGAGTAAATGGAAAGCAACTTGCAGATGATTTGAAATAATAATTAACTTATCAGGTACTCACCACAATGATGCACTGTAGAGCTCACCAGCAGAATCATCACTGTTTCTCAGACTAGAGTTTTTTTTGGACCATGGTCTCTTTGCCAGCCAGTGAAAATAAAAAGCAAGCATGACTGTAAAATACTGCTACAATGGGATGGGGCCTGGAAGCCAGTGAATACAAATTAAGATGAGTTCTGTTTTTGCAGATGATCCATTGTTTCCAGTTATTGTCTTTGCTTGGTAATTAAAATTATTTCTTGTAGTGAAAAAATGCATACTTACAGAAGTGACTGTAGTGTGTGTGTGTGTGTGTGTGTGTGTGTGTGTGTGTGTGTGTGTGTGTGTGTGTGTGTGTCTGTGTGTGTTGTCATCACAAAAATCCTGGAGGCAGAAATATATAAACACTGATTTAGTTAAAAAGGCCAGATGAAAAGGAAGCTCACTCATCTTTGCATAGTTATTCTCACTTGGTATATATACTACTTACAGTATCTTCTGTGTAAGGTTCACAGTTGTTAGAGGTGACTTCACCAGCTTACATTTCACACAGGCTCTGTGTTGCATAGTCCATCCAACAACCAGGCTTTATAATAAATGTCATGACTGTAGGCCTTGGCTAAGTCTTCCTTTCAGCTCCACAAAACCATTTGAACTTCATTTAGGCCATGTGCTCAACAGGCCTCCAGTGAACCATCACATTGTGTGAACCTTGAATATTCCAGTGAGCTCCTAGTCTGCACCTCACTCATCCTTGCAATTGAGGAACCAGCTTCATGTTTTTTATGTTTAAGGTTACAGCCTTTTGTGCAGACCTAGTTGGTAATAATCTTCCATTATTCCATCTAATACAGCCAGTTGCCTCGTTGGTTGGTTCATAGGTTGGTACTAGCCTATTGGCCCTAGGACCTATATAAGCCTAGCCATAACAATTCCCTGAATATTTCTTCCCACAATATTTACTTCCCTGGACCCCTGTCTAACAGAGTGACTGATGTGATCCCCGGGGTGAATTTCCTATCTCCCATACAGTCGTTAATTTACTGTGAGAATTTAAAAGATATAAGCCATGTTTAAAGGTATAGTTCCAGTTTTACTCAAACAAGATGCCATAACTGCCCTCCTCTAAGCACAGATTCATTGAGTATGGACTTGTACAGATGGACTGTAGCACAAGGACAACCCATCAGCATTCTTAATAGCCAGTCCTAGTTTATGGTAAACAGTATATTGGAAAGGCTTTAGTGATAATGACTGGCAGCAAAACTTTATATTGCCACTCTGCCATTTACTCATCCAATTAAATGGGGCAAAAGTGTCACTAAGTTTAAATGTCTACCTAATAAGTAATGCTTTAATGAATAGAAAGCTCATTTCACAGGCAAGCATGCCCTTTCATTGACTGAAAATTTATCCCAACATAACTTTAATACAAATGTAGCACACAGGGTGATATTTTTCATGAATACTCTGGAGTAATAGAGTTCTCAAACCTACTTCTGATGCTTCCAGATACAAAATTAATTCCTTTGTAAAGTCAGTAGTCACTAACACTGGTTCAGAACATAATGTTCTTTTCAGTTCATTAAAATGTTCTGTCTCCCTCAAAGGGGAATTACATTTTATTAGGAGCTTTAACTTCTGTGAGATCTATAAAAGGATGGACAATCATGAAAACATTTGGTAAAATTTTATGTAATATAACAAACTGGGACAACAAAAGCCTTATCTTGTATTTTAGTGGAGGGTGTACGCCAGTTGCTTTATAGCTTCTGTCTTTTGTAGCTGTGGTTTTACCACTCCGCTTCCTGTAATCTGTGAAATATTTGGTTTCCACCATGCCCACTTTATTCATCTTAACATTCACAGTCGATCCTGCTTGCCTCTTTTAAAGATTCTAAAACCTCCTGCACTTCTGGTAGGTGAGACTCCTAGTCTGAATGGGTGGCCATGATAGAGGAGCACATGCAGAAAGTGCAACAGTTACAACAATTGGACTGTCATGTGCATATATATCAGCATATCATAAGTGGGGCTCATATACATCAGCAAGTCATAAGTGGGGCTTATATATATCAGCATGTCATAAGTGGGGCTCATATATATCAGCATGTCATAAGTGGGGCTCATATACATCAGCATGTCATAAGTGGGGCTCATATACATCAGCATTATTTTATCTATCATAACTGGGACATATATGTTATCTATCATAATTGGGACATACACTTATCTCACAACTTCAACTTCACCCTAAAAAGGTCATCACCACAATTGTGATCTATATTCCACCTGGTAATACACTGCTAGCCTTGAAGACTTCTTGTCCTGCTGTTCTTCCACATACTCACAAGAAACCCTTATTCTGGGGGATTTCAACCTAGATTGGTTTACCTATATATCAGTACCACCAAGTAATCAAATAAATCTCCATGGCTACCAGCAGCTAGTCCAAATTCCAACTAGATGTGATAAAAAATCTAAAAGGGAATCCATCCTTGACTGGGTCCTAACTAACAACCCCACACTGTACCCCACACAGGCAGTCTCCCAGACACCTTAAGTGACCACATCATAATATACCTTATATGGAGCAGAACAAGCATATGCAAAACCACTAACTATAAATCTACTAGAAATACAAAAAATTTCTCTCCTGAGGTCCTCAATATTTTACTCTGTAACTGTGACCGGACCCCCCCCCCCTAAAAACCCTCCCACGTGACCAGGCTGTAGCATATTTCAACAAAATATTTCTACAACACCTAGACACTGTCGCTCCATTGCGCAAAATCAAGGTTAGAACCTCTACAAACCCCTGGCTCAGTAAAGAAACCAAACAAATCCTCAAGCCCAGAGACACTGCCTAGCTGTACTATAAAAAAACATAGAAACACAAAGCCTAACTAGGTACCAAGAACTGTGTAACTGTGCAAAAATGCATTAGGCTGTACAATAAAATCCTACTACATGACGTTACAAACGAAATACCAACACAACCCCCAAAAATTTTGGAAAAATGTAAACCAGCTACTAAAACCCACCTAAAAGGCTACCTCCAAACCAACCACCCCTGACACTAAAGTTCCCATCGAAACACAATTCAACTCACACTTTGTGAACTCAATTCTATCCTTAGTATCACAGGACAGCTCCAACCTCACTATCCCCCCAACACAAATAACACTAATACAAACTTTACCCTCAAAACAGTTTCCAACACTTCAATCAAAAGCATGCTCTCCAAACTAAAAACCACATTAACAGCAGCTGACCTACTCCCCAGCTATTTCTTGAAACTCACAGCAGTTGCTATTGCTATACCAATCTCCACTCTCATAAACAGATCAATTGTTGAAAACTATGTGCCCAAATTCTGGAAAATATCCTATGTTACACCAATACATAAAGGCGGGACCTCCATTGAATTTAATAACTACAGACCCATTGCTATACTCTCCACCCTGGCCAAAATCCTAGAAAAATGCATCCATACCCAGGTGCTAAAATATCTCCTAGACTGCAACATCCTGTCACCTACTCAACATGGTTTCAGACCTGCTCATAGTACCACTACAGCCCTCCTCTGCTTCAGAGACACAGTAAACCTTCTCAAAAATGAAGGCCTGCAGGTGTCAACTCTTTTTTTGAATATGTCCAAAGCATTTGACACAGTCTCACACCAAATCCTGCTAAACAAACTAAACCAATATCACCTATCAAATTCCACTCTTACCTGGTTCCAAAGCTACTTAACTGAAAGGTACCAAGCTGAAAAATGGGAAAATTCTCTCTCTCCTCAGCTGCCCATAACTATAGGAGTCCCACAGGGTTCTGTCTTAGGACCACTGCTATTCACAATCTGCACAAATGACCTCCATACCTCCACACAGCATGCATCTATCATTCAGTATGCAGATGATACTACCTTAATCTGTGCTGCACAAAACATTCCCACCCTCCTGCAAACAACTCAAGCTAGCATTCTCTGACATTGAAAACTACCTTACCAAAGCCCAACTTATCCTCAATCCAAAGAAATCTCAGCTTATGATTATAACCAGTTCTAACAAAAACACTGATAACTGTCAGTTCACTATCTACTCCACAAATGCTACTCCAATCGCTCCAGTGGCACAGGCTAAGCTATTGGGAATAACCATAGACTCCCACCTAAAATTTGATAGTCATCTCAACTTAACTATTAAAAAAGTACATGCCAAACTGGGATCACTCTACCGTATCAAACCATTTCTAACCAACAACACAAGATCAGCCATTGCTAGCTCCCAACTTCTATCCACCCTACTCTATGCATCTCCCATTCTGACTGATCTCAACAAAACTGAACTAAGCAAAATGGAAGCCTGCTATAACAGAATTGCCAACTTTGCTGCAAATTGCTCATATAGAACTCATCACTGTACTGGTGTGAGACAGCTTCACTGGCTTGAACTGCCCAACCTCCTAACCTACAATCAGCTCTCACTCTGTCATTCTATCTATTACCTCCTCAATAAGTGTCCTGCCCTCAAAAACCTAGTACAACATCACTCAGCCAAAAGGCCTCTTGGATCATCAAGCAAACTACTACTAGAAGTCACCAACAGCTACAATAGCTATGGAGACACACTGTATAGTAGTTCAGTGGCTAAAAAATGGAACTCTGTCCCCACTAGCATACAAAACACATCATCCAAAGCCTCCTTTAAAAAACTCATTAGGCAACTTCTCAAGCAAAGTTGGCAGTGCCATGACTGTTCCCCAGGCTAATGAAAGCGGATAAGGTACACATAACCTAGAGTACTTGATAATAGTTTTCACTCTTACTCACAAACACTGGCTAATGTATAATGTTATGTACTGTACCTGTGTACTATGTATGTATTCTACCTATGTTCCAAATTTCAGCTGTACACCACAAATCTATTAATTACCTTTATTTTAAATTAATATTTTCTTGTTTGTTCTCTCCACTGTAACTGTTGATGTGCTGCATACCACTGTAAAAACATGTCTGTTGTAATTTGTGTGTATACTGATCATGTCTAAATATCTAAATGTATCTGTAATTTTTCTATGTGGAGCTTTTCTCCCCGGGCCTCTTCTGAAAAAGGGCCTTTTTGGCTCACTCAGACACCCCCAGTTAACAAATGTAAAATAAAAAATAAATAAATAAATAAATAAATAAATAAATAAATATCAGTTATCAGTCACTGAAGTGAAGCCAGAACTTCTCCTAAGCCAAATAGTACAATGTGTATTGAAGTAACCCACATGCAGTAACAAAACACTTTTTTTTCTTTAGCACTTGGGGAAACAATATATGGCAATACCTTTTTGTCAAGTCTAATGCTAAGTATCTTGCTTTTCTTAGGTTCTCTATCAGCTCATCAATTTTAGTCATGGAATAGATATAAACTTTGAAATCTTTTTCAGTATCCTTACATTGGTACATAACCTTATAATTCCATTAGATTCAGGTACTGTCACTACTGGGCTACTCCATTCACTCTGACTTTCTTGCCATTCCTAATTTGGGTGCAGTTTGACCTGTTTTTACTAAGACTTTATGTTATTCTGTTATTCTGTATGGCCAAAGACTAACCTTCACTCCAGGTATTTTCTCCATCATATAGTCTATCAGTTTAGCTATCCCAGGTATTTCTGAGGGCACTCCTTTATTTCTTAATATAAATGTTATTTCCTGTTTTTGTATTTTCGGCAAGGATTCCTCTAGCTGTACCTCAGATAGAGCTTTTCTGGTCTGTACTGCATGAATTCTGCTTGTAAGCTAACCACAAAATTCTGCTTCTTTTTACGGTTTTGATAGATCACTGGGATAACCTTCTCAACCCCTTTTGTTTTAACTTTGATGTCTGGTACATTTTGACTTTTGGTAATTTTGGATATAAAAGATGATTTGATTTTCTCACAATGGGATGGGTTGTACAATAAACAGTTTAGAATAGTAGAAAGGAAATGCAATAATGCATTTAAAAGCAAACTGAGGAAATTAGAGATTTAAAGTAGTATTCAGAAAAGCAAGCATATCCAGTCAAGATATTTGATCAAAAATACACTACTAACAAAAGGAGGATAAATGGTTTTATGGAGAAAGGTACAATTGCCACAATGTAAAACTAATGAAGAGAAAACTGTAGTCCAACCCAGGAGTTTATTTTACTTTAGGAATTATCAGAGGGAAACAGCAGGAGCTTTAGGGTATCACAACACAGAACAGGAGTGTAATCAGTTTCTACCTAGACACAAATGGAACCAAGGAACAAACTGGATTCCTCGATAACTATAAGTAATGCTATAGTTTACACTTTGAATGTCTTTCATATATACAATTATACAAAAAAGTTATTAGTAAGGAGTATTTTACCCTATTTTTGAAAGGGTTGAAATCTGTGCCTACAAAAAGATTTGACTTAGTGGATTCTATAAATGAAACTAAGTTATTTATCAGAAAATTAAATCTAGCCATTTATTTTAATGAACAAGGGAACAGAGGAAGTTACGAATTAAAAGGTGACAAGTTAGAGATGAAGAAAAGAAATGTATTCAACCCTCCTTTGAATCCTACCCTTAGTATTTTAGAGAAGGCCACTACAGAAGATCTTTATGCTATGTAAGTTAGAATTAACAATAAAAGTTTGAGTTATTCTAACTTAAGAAAGGAAGGGAACTGTTTGAACAACTCAAGAATGACTAAACAGTGAGGATTATTAAACCAAACAAAGGTGGGGGTATTGTTTTATTTGATTCATTAGAATACTCTAAGGTGATTATTGATGTATTAAGTGATGTAAGCACTTATAGCCCAGTATCCCTCAATGAAGTAAACATAAGTTATCGGAAAATTGATTTATTTCTCAAGGAATATTTATTAGACCAAAGAATACTAACACCTACAATTTATTGAAGGTAAAACATTGTATAGTAGCCACAGTTTTTGATATCTCAGAATTTCATAAAAACCTTGAAAAACACCCTTTAGTCCCATTGTGGCAGGGTGGGGTTCAAAGACATATTCTAACACGGTTTTTATCAACAGATGGTTGAAGCCGATTTACGACAAAGTCAACCACCTGGGCTTCCTTGGGAGACTTAAACAAGCACTTTGGGATAGAGAAATTATATTCTTGACCATAAATGTGGTCAACCTCTTCACATCAATTCCTAAGGAAGAGGGTATGGAACATTTTTACAATAGTATGAGAAGACACACTCAATTTTCAAGTGAAACAATTTATTTGATCACTGATTTAGTGGCCATTATATTGGACTACACTTTTATTCACTTTGAAGGGGAATATTTTATACAGAATAAAGATGTGGCTATGGAAGCCTCCTGCACTCCAACATACACAAATTTAGTCCTGATAGATTGGGAACATAATGATGTATTCAATAGTGCTTTTTGTCATTTTGTTACGTTTTACATCAGATTCTTGGATGACATTTATATTTTGTGGAAAGGGCCTAAAAGAGAGATAAACTATTTTGTTAAGCACTTCAACAGCTCTTCCACTTTCTTAAAATTTATTTTAATTACAACAAGGAAGGAATTAACTATCTGAATATTTTCATCAAGCATACTGAGAATGGTTTTAAATCAGTTATTTGCAGGAAGTCTACATTTAATAATTCTTATTTGGACTTTTTGAGTTGCCACCGACTTAGTCAGAAGAAGAGCATAGTTAGAAGACAATATATAAGAGCAGCTTGAATGACCTCACATGGAGGGGACATGGTCAGAGAGATAAAACTTGTTGCCAATATTTAGTAGAAAAAATAAGAAGATACATTGAAATCTGTTGTTTAATTTTGGAATAAATATTGGAATTATAAAGTAAAGTCAGGTCTGTTATTGACTGCTTAAGATACCTATTTGTTGGGCTAGCTATCTTGGTACCACTACACATTTATAGATTGCTTTATTTTTCTGTGGGTTTAAAGCTTTTTTTTTGAGGTGCCAAGTGCATGTTTAAAAGAAAAAAACAAAAGAGTATTCACATACATCTTTATGCTTATGAACACTTTTTCTGTTTGACAAGAAACGTGCATTTGAAGCCTTTATAAAAATAAAAAAGTTTAAAATATTCCTTCCAAATGCAGAAGACTAAATGTACTAAGCAGTGTTATGGCATTAATATTCATAGGAGGGCAGGGAGTGGTTACATCATTCTAGGTTCCAGCTCTAATACTGTAATATCAGAGTAGGTAAGTAATTGTTAATTCATGATGTAATTGTCATACTGTTAAAATTAACAGTTTGGTAGAAAACTAAGGATCTAATTAGTCCTATTTCTATATATATATATATATATATATATATATATATATATACATATATAAGTAAAATACAAAACAGTTCTCAGGCAAAATCAAATAAGCTATATTTAGGAACTGTAAAATGCAAGTCTAACAGGCTTTAATCTCCAGAAACAAAGAGACAAGAGTCTATGAGTATACTGACAAATGTCTCTTCCAAATAATGTTTCTTCTGTATCACAAATGCAAGCTTTCTGTCCACGTATTTCTTCAATGTCTCTTCCAAGCAATTTTTTTATATGAATGCTCTCTCCACACTGAGAGGTAAACACAGCTTCTCCTTCTGAACTGACAGGCCAGCTTCCCTTTACACACAAAATGTTTCTGCTGAACTGAGACACCAACTTCTCTAATTAGGTATAGATACAGCCCTCACTTTTAATCCATGCTCAGCTTGCATTTCTAATCAGCTATGGCTTCTCTGCCTAATGACAGGTATGCTCTCCATGCTCATAGTTTAACGTCATTTGCTCTGTGATGTTTTTAGTTTTTCTGTGCGGGCAGTGTTATATTGCATTTAATCCATGCTGTGTGGATTCTGTATGGTGTTATTAATGAGGTCCCTAGTGGATATCCAGCATCACCTGAAACACAATGAAAACATAAGCAGGGATGAAATATTGTTACACAGTATATTAAGCTCTGTGTAAGTCTGTCAATCTGCAAATCTGGCTGAATGATTCAAAAGTCAGTAAAGACTCCCTTTAAAATAAAAAGCAGTTTAATTCTCAATTAGAATTTGGAATTAGTGCTTTCATCCTCTTTAAAAGGACTTCTTCAGATTCAATTAAAACAAGATGGCCAACTTCCTTTTATAGTTTTGAGAAGCAAGAAATGACATCATACTTCTCTAAAAACACTTCCTGTGGCAAAGAATAAAATCAAAGATAAAAAACTATTTACAACAATGAAAGCTTCCCTTACAAAACCATAAGATAGTTGAAGTGGAATATTACAAAAAATATAAAGTAAACATGAAAATGAATTATAAGAAATCACTTTCAAAAGAAACACTTTATCTCCTAGCCTGTAATACTCGCTTTAGTGCAATAAATTCATTAAGTCCTGTGGGGTTGCAAGCATTTAATTTTAACTGCCAAAAAACTTATTTTTCTTCTAATAATAACTTACAATTGCCACCCCTTGGGTTAACATGTACCCTTTCCAAAATGGCAAATCTGAATGTATTACAGGTATTTTTACTTTCCATCTTGCATGACTTACTGGTTAATTGTTTTGACTATGGTGTATGGGTTCCTGGGTTCAAGACTTGTGACTGATATTTATTTTTCAGGGGCACAGGAAAATAATTTTCTTGGGTGGCGAAAACCAGGGTACCTTTTTGGCTAGGCTTATATAGGCCCTAGGGCCAATAGCCTAGTACCTACCTATGAACCTATGAACCTATGCACCTGTGCAAAGCATTCTTCCTGTTTTATTTCCTAATTTCATAGTACTAATTTCATAGTAGTGCTCATAAATTCTGTTTTTTAGGAACCTGTCTGTTTTCCAGACATAAAATGCCAGACAGGTGGAGCACATGGCCAAATAAACTACACCCTTTGTACTACAGTTCCCATGCTGAAAGATGACCTTAGTTGTTGTTGTTGTTGTGTCTTTCAGCTTTTCCCAGTTAGGGGTCGTCGCAGCAGAACTCCGGTCCACTAATGATTGGTAGCTAATTTTTACGTGCCGAGTTACCAGCCCTGATGCACAACCTTCAACGAAGGTACGCCCATTCACACATGTCTCCATGCAGAAGACGCTCTAGCTGAGAATTGAACTGGACAGTGTCTTACTGTGAGGGGACAACGCTACTGCAGCAGCACCACCGCGGGTACTGAAAGATGACCTTAGTCTGATTCATATTTTCTAGCTGTATTTCTCCTTTAAGATATATGCATTTACACAGATTACAACATCCACACATCTTGGTCCCCTTGTCTCCTGCATACTTTCATTTATTCTTTCTGTCCTCTAAGTTAGCCTTAATATTCCTACCTGTTTTATATACAAAAGTTGGGATATTTCCGAGGAATTTATAAAGTTCAGTGTCACTCCTTAGTATATTCCAATTCTTTGTTATCACATCTTTTACCATAGGAGAATAAGGCAATATTTCAAAACCATAGCTCTACTAAAATTATTTTCAGATGTATTTACATGTACAAGGGTAAAATCCATTCCCGATAAGGGTTTGTACAACGTTCCCCTTTTTAAACAAAGTGTAGTCAATGGTCTCTCTAATACGTTTCTGGGGGTACCCCCTTTCCAAAAACATACTACCAACAGCGCCTAATTCTTTAACCACTTCGGTATAGTCAGATGTCATTCTTGCTGCCCTAGTACATTGTCCTTTAAGTATACTTTTTTTCTGTGAATAGGGATGACAGCTATTAAATTCCAAGTAAAAATTACCAAAGGTGGGTTTACGGTAGATGTTGGATGTAAAACCTCTATCAGTGCTTGAAATGTAACAATCTAAGTAAGCTAAAACTCCCAAATCATAAGTACGGGTGAACTTAAAATAGGAACAGCTGTTGTTAAGGTATATAACAAACTTCTCTATATCCCCAGTTTCTCCTTCCCATAAAATAAAAACATCATCAAAGAAATGTACATACAGTTTGAGATTATTATTGTAGGTACTGTTGAATACACGTTGGTGTTCCCATTCAGTTAAAACTAAATTCGCAAATATGGGGGCTCAAGAGGCCCCCATAGCACCCCCTTTTATTTTCTTACATATTCACCCTCATAAAAGATAAAATTATTTTCTAATACAATAGTCATGAATTCTAATGTAGTCAGTATCTTGTCATTGTCTAAATTGGAGTGCTTAACTATTGATTGGTGAAATAATTCCAACCCCTCATCTTTGGGTATGGAATTAAATAAGTCCACCAAATCAATGATAACAAATTTAAAATCTTTATTCCAAAGTTCATGTTTCAATCTCCCTAATAAAATCCCATGATTCTCTGAGTATGTGGGAGATATTGTCAAATGTATGTTTTAACCAATTATCCACCACTTCACCGAAAGGGAATGTTTTGGACTTACTCCCAGAGACTATTGGTCAGAACAGGGGATGTAAAATATCTTTATGCACTTTAGGTACTCCAAAGATGGTGGCTAAGACAGGATGTTTGACTTTCAAAAATTGTAAGTGTCAAAAGATATTCCTAGGTCCAACAAAAATTCTTCCAGCCATAAATCAATGCACCTGTACGCTATATTGATCTCATTTAGTGAAATAGTTTCATATACTAAAGTGTTGTACAAAAACTCATGCATTTTGTTGGAATAATCCATCTGATCATATAGCACAATCCCCCCTCCCTTGTCAGGTTTCATGACCCAGACCTCTGTATCTTTCGAATATCTTTTCAAATAAATCTCTTTCTGTTCTGTTTAAATTAAAAACTGTTTTCTTTTTACCCTTTAACTCTTCTTGAATTTTGTATAAATCTTCAGAAATTAGTTTGTCCAAAGTGACAAGAGTAGGGAGTAAAGTTTTTTGTCAGTTAAAATTAAATGCATGCAACCCCACAGGACTTAATGATTTTATTGCACTAAAGCCAGTATTAGAGGCTAGGATATAAAGTGTTTCTTTTGAAAGTGATTACTTATAATTCATTTTCATGTATATTTATTTATTTTTTTGTAATATTCCACTTCAAGTATCTTATGGTTTTTGTAAGGGAAGCTTTCATTGTTGTAATTTTTTTTTTATCTTTGATTTCATTCTTTGCCACAGGAAGTGTTTTTAGAGAAGTATGATGTCATTTCCTGCTTCTAGAAACTATAAAAGGAAGTTAGCCATCTTGTTTTAATTGAATCTGAATGAAGCCTGTTAAACAGGATGAAAGTGCTAATTCCAAATTATAAGTGAGAATTAAACTGCTTTTTTATTTTAAAGGGAGTCTTTATTGTCTTTTGAATCATTCAGCCAGATTTGCAAAGTGACATTGTGATTAGCTGCCTATTTCTGCATTTTAACTACTATTCTGCTTTGGTCTGTGTATGTTTGATTAGAACAATGCCTACATTTATTAATGATTTCCAACTATGCAGAAAGTGAGTTTAAGGAAGATGTGTGTTTAAGGTGCAGAAATCATAGCCACTGCCAAGGTGAAGTGCAGATGCATTGTTTACCAACCCCTGTGTGTTATGTAGTCCACAATCACCAGACAGAGCCTTTATCGCCACATGTCTGCATTATATAGCACTAAGTACTTCAAGGATGAGAAAAAAGATGTATATGCCATATATGGTGTTGGCTCTCTCACCCCAGCATGTTGGTGAAACACATACACTCTTCTACATGTAGAAGAAAGGCACTGAAGAATGTACTGAGTATTCTGCAGGTCAGTACCTATGCTATGCCCAGTGTCCAAATGTGTGCCTCTAGAAAGTCCCTGTAGCTAGCTTAGCAAGTGTATTAAGTGTATAGGCAGTGCATGTATTCCTCCTGATCCTGTTTATGCACAATGCATGTCAGTCAGTCAGTGTCCATATAATATTTGTGTTTACTCTGAAATGGTCTGTCATCTTCTCATCGGTTTGCTGTGATGGATGATTCACTGCAGTTACCACTTTCATTTAAACTGCTTGCTGCATCATCATGCTACCAGATGAGAGGCAGTCTGTTTATAGAAGATAAGTGCTACTGCATAATAAATGTTGTTCCTAGCATCTCTGTTTGTTGCAGCTCCACAAACTCCTTCATATTTTTGCTCTTATACTGGTACACAACTTTCTTTGTGCCTTCTGCTGTCTACATCTACCAGTTGTGACCTACTTTCATAGGAATCAATTTGTATCCAATTATATACTAATTAGACTGCATCTTTATGCATATGTCTTTACCCTACCCTGTTTTGCTTGTTTTTTTTTACGAGTGGTAGTGACTGCTATGAATTGCAATATGCCTGTGTGTAACACTTTAAGGTGTAACCTCATATTAAATACTAAGCAAGTTTATTGTGAATGCCAATCAAGTGGTGTACATGCATTTGCATGTATGGCTGATGGTTGAATGTGAAAATGCCGACTGCAGAGTGCCAGGACCACAAAATGTCGAAGCTACGGACGCCAAACCCGAGAATACCGAACGCTGGCCAGGCCACTATATCCCCCTCTCGACCCATGGTAGCACTTGTTTTGGTGGGTGTGCGATCAGGAAATTCAAATTCGATGTTGCATGCGACATTCTGTGCATTCACGCGAATGAGATTCGATAATTCTGTTCGGAATTCCACTGGATCGACCTTTGGCCGCGTGACCAATTGGATGTAAACCCAATCAAGGTCTTTATGAATGAAACAGCATTAAACATTTTTGCTTAGAAGTGTGTGTGTGTGTGTGTGTGTGTGTGTGTGTGTGTGTGTGTGTGTGTGTATGCGTGAATTTATTATAGCAGTTACAAAGAAAGCATTTCTGTTGCTGCAAATTCTGTGGATTGAAAACGTGTTAAAAACAGTTCCTAGTTTTCTTAACATTACATTGGTTTTACTGTACATCTTGTCTTTTAGGATTTAAAAAATGGAATTTTGAGGAAAATAACTACATTTTAAATCTCTAGTGTTAAAAGAGTTAATGGAGTTTAAACTATTTCTGTTAAGATAATTAAAATGCCCTGAAATACTCATTGTTAAAGCATAAACTTTTTACAAATTGATCCATAGTTCACCCATATTTTTTTTCTTGATGGGTCATTGGATAAGGGGTGATCATGCCAAGGGCAGTGTCCCTGTTTAGGAGGAGGAGCTGAGTTTTTCATTTAAGCCCTGACTAACTATGTATGCACATTTCTTTCCGGGAGGAAGGCATGCAATTTGTGATCCATGCCATGCCTCCGTGTGACACAATAAACAGGTCCTGCCCCTTGTCACCATGTAATTCTCTGATTCCCTTAGGCATTCTACTGCTGAGAGATGCAGTCAGAATTAAGTCTCATCAATCCTTTATCCCCAATGGCAGTTCCACTAACATACCTCTCAACCTCACAGCACAAAACATCTGGACAAAGCCAGAAAAAATGGTGGGACAAAGGCCCAAAAATAAGAACAGATTTTAAATACTGTTCCTATAAACTTAGAAAGTTGATAGAATGGCAGATTTGACATCATTATAGATTTTCTGAAGGATATGAAGTCTGAAACTCAAACTGTCTGTCATTATTTAGTATTCTTTAGTGACTTGAAACCACAGATTTTATGTGGACCAGACCAAAGATAAAGGCAAAAAAAATGGACATTCTGTGAAGATCTGGACAGTGGAGGGGTATGTCCACTAAGCTTGTGAGCCAATAGTCAATTGCAAGTCACTTGGGTCATAGTTTGGGCTTTATCCCCATATACTGAAGATGTTGGACTGAACTGTAATATGTAAATTGCATTTCTATATTGTCATAAATGACTTACAGCAAGTAATTGATTTTTTTCATACTACTGCCCAGCAAAAGTCTTAGCATTCATTGGAGAATAAAGTCAGGTTTACGTGCCATTCCAGTCAACAGAAAGTCAATCAAAACTAAAATCTTTCAGACATTGCAAATTCAAAACACTGGCACTTGGTAGTTCACATAAATAATACTTATATGTTTATGTATATGTGTAATTAGCACAAGGTGTGTATGTGTGTGTGTGTGTGTGTGTGTGTGTGTGTGTGTGTGTGTGTGTGTGTGTGTGTGTGCATGTGCACAAGGTATTAATTTTGTTTTTTTCTTTTTTTTTGATCATTTTAGATTTTATCTAAAATGATCACTCGCGGTTTGATATTTTAAACCTGTGATACGTGCTGATATACTCATATACACTCTTGAAGTCATATGAGCTTGAAAAAAAAGGAAGTTAGCAAAAAAGGGGAACCATCAAAATATATCATAGCAGGAATGCAACAAAGGAACTAATCTACACAAATTAAGAGTGCTGGATTTCAGGATAACAGATAGGGCATGCCTTAAGAAGTAGTACAAAAACATAAAAACTTTTTTAATTATTCTAAGTGGTTGGGGTTAGATTCCAAGTTAGCAAAGAAATCCATGCCAAGAGATAAGAAATCAGAGTGTATCTGTAAAGAATTGAGGAAGATCATAGCAAAGAACAGTGGGTTTAGTAATTGCAAAGGCAGATGGCCCTTAATAAACCCCTGGGATTTGCAGGTGATGTTATTTTGTAACTTAGAAAATTAGAAAAAGACATCAAAGTGCTGTGGAATATTTTCAGATCTTTTCAGGATACAAAATTAATGAAACTAAAGCAAAGGCAATAGAAGTAAATTATGTACCCACGCATGAACTGGTTCAGGAATACCCATATTTATTGGGATATGATTAAATGCAATATTTAAGAGTATGGATTAAAAATGATTCTAGTGTGGCAGCTAAAAATATGTGGGAAGAGGCTAAACAAAAGATAATACAATAACAGAGAAAATGGGAGTTTTGTTTTATGGATATGGATAGTAAGATACAAGTAGTTAAAATGTTTTTAGTCCCTTTAGTCATATACACAGGTTAGGACATTTTTATCAACCAGAAGAGAAGTTGTGGGTAGCAATTAATAAAGAGCTAAAGGACTTTATCTGGGAGGGAAGACAGCAAGGGTCAAGTAGGAGAAGCTGTTCAACTGTTAGTCAGAATGTTTTCCACAATTTCAGTACTGGCAAAATATCAGTAATCAGGGAACTGCTTCTTCATTTAATGCATAGCCTTTGGCTGCAGCTTTACCAATGGGCTCTATTCTGGACAAGTGAACACTGAATCATTGGAGCCAACTTCTTCTGGCTGTGCAGCTGACATTTTGATGGCCACTGCCACTGCCTTGCAGCATTGTTGCTGATGGTCCTACCTGGGGTATGAGAGGATGATTGTGTCTTTCAGTTAATTTTCCTCTTTTTTTCTGATTGCACACCAACAGTTTCATATGACACCCCATGGACTGGTACTTCCAATGTGCTCCAGTTTGCAATTAATAACAACACCATCTGTTGGGCCACCAAGATTTGTTTGTGAAATAAACTGTTTCATCTATTTTCACTGTCCAGCATTTGGTGTTATCTGTGAACAGACTCCTGTTGTGGCTTCTGACATAAATATGCTAAACTGAAGTGCCCCAAGTATTGATTTCCCATGGTGCTGAACTGGTCACTTCCTTTCCTCCTTTTACCTTATGGTTACTTCTGCCTCCTTCTTGATAGGGAATTTCGCTCCCACCTCACCATTGTTGGTATACTCTAACACTTTTTAGGTTTACCTGTAGCCTTCTTTGAAGGTTGGTTCCAAAAGTCATACTGATGTACAGGCAGATCACCTTGGGCTGTCCATTGTAATTAACGTTTTTACAAGATCATTTTTTTTATGTTTTTGCGCCATCCCTGTCAATCATAAATCCTCCCTAGGTGAACTCAAGTTCATCTTTCATAGCCACCTGGTAGTTTGTCATTGAGACAGCTATGAGGGTTGCTTGTATCCTCACTGCTATCACAGCAAGAAGGATATTTATGTTATCTGGCCAACTCCTTCCTCCCTCTCAAGTAGGGAGATGTCCATTGTAATTAACGTTTTTACAAGATCATTTTTTTTATGTTTTTGCGCCATCCCTGTCAATCATAAATCCTCCCTAGGTGAACTCAAGTTCATCTTTCATAGCCACCTGGTAGTTTGTCATTGAGACAGCTATGAGGGTTGCTTGTATCCTCACTGCTATCACAGCAAGAAGGATATTTATGTTATCTGGCCAACTCCTTCCTCCCTCTCAAGTAGGGAGATGTGTACCAGCATCAGTGAGGGTGCCTACTATGTTTTCTACTTGAGGATGAATGCTATTGCCAAACAATGGCCCTAGGCCTCCTGCTTGCAACCTTCTCATCTATTCTTCTATGAATACTGATATAAAAACCTGTTCAAGTATATAAAATTGATCTTCCTCCCTTTGTTTCTGTTTCCTTGTTCTGAAGCACTACCTGTTTCTCTTGTCTACCTTCTCTGTCTTTTATATCTGAAGAACTTCTTAAATCCGCCTTTTACTCCCATTTTTTTTTCTTTTTCTGAGGTCTGCTTTCATCATAGTAATGATCACTGTTACCATTTTATGGTGTACTTAGACCTTTCTTCCTCCTTTTAATCTCCATTTGTTGATCTTCTGAACACACTTCTTTTTCCCCCCTCCCCTGTTCAGTTCAACATTGACCCAGTCCATCATTTATTTTTTCCTAATATAACAATTCATGCCCTAGAGTGCTTTCTCTTTATTTTTCCAGTACCGGAGAACATATTTAGTTTATGGCTTAGAAAACTGCATACCAGCTATACGTGAATTTAACAAATCTTTAGTTATATAATTGTTGTGAGTCTGGCGGGTATGTGTGTGTGTGTGTGTGTGTGTGTGTGTGTGTGTGTGTGTGTGTGTGTGTGTGTGTGTGTGTATATGTGTGTGTGGGGGGGTACACTCATTTATGTTATTGCCTTTTACAGCAGTTGTGAAAGGTGGTTTGTGTAAAGAAAAATGTACCTCTGAAAAAAGGGGAACAGCATACTGTGTAACTCTCTTAATATATAGAAGGATGTCAGTGATTATTCATATATGTGCTGACAGCTGGAGATATGGAAAAATCATAAACCTATATATTTTTTTCCTCAGTACTCTTGGACATCTGTGCAGTGGGCAGAGGTTATTCCATTACTTTAGTCACTTGATACTGAAGTGTATGAAGTATAGCCCAAAAAATCCTCACCTGCTGAATGCTATGGACAACACTCAGTATAGTCTGGAGTCACTATGTATATAGAACAAAATGGAGTAAGCCAAGTATTCCTTTGGTCAATAACAGGCATACGTGGTAGTGCAGTAGCCAACCTTTGGGAGGCAGGCATTCTTTAATGTGTGTTTTCTTTGTAGAACATATGGTAACTGCAAAAGCATTTACACAGGAAGACTGCTCATACCAAATGTTCCCAGGCAGAGCTATTAAATAAATAGTGCAGGATATACATACCACATTTAACAAAACACACTGCAGAATCAGATTTGTTTCCAAGACTTGCCAGTATAATTAGCTTTATATACAACAGTGGCAGAACATTTTGGAAAAAAAAACATATTTCTACTAAGAATCGAGGGACATTAATGAGGCCATTTCATACTAAATTCGCTAGTACCACAAATTCCAGTAACAGAATCTGCAGTTCATCTGCAAGAGAAGGAACTTCATAATTTATATACTTATTAGAAATGAGCTATTCCATTTTTTTCTCTCTCTCTCTAAATATACCATAAGCTTGTTTCCCTCGCTTCATATTGCAATTCCTATTTGTATTAGACTAACTTACCTTTAATTTCTCTACAAACTGTCTACATTTTTTTCTAAATATTAAATAATTGTCATATACCTTGTATCAATCCTTGACCAATGTTTTTATATTATGTCTAATTTGTTATAATTATTTAAACTGCAGATGTTTTATTTTTGAAGATTGTAAAATTATTCTTAAAATATTTGTACTAATTTGGAACTTTTCTCCCCAGGCATCTGACCCAGTCGGACTTTCCCAGTAATCACATGTCAATAAATAAATAAAATTCATATGTATGACCCTTGAAGCTTATACTTTTATTTCACACATGAAATTTTAATCGATTTCTGTATTTTACTCCTGACGTTTATAATATGAAGTCAATATAAATTAGGCATGCACTCAGACCACAGCAACTATGAAGATCAGATCAGATCACACAAAGGGTTTTCTCCAAGAATGTGTGCAGGTCACAGGCCATGATTATTGAGTGCGTTCAAGGGAATATTAGCTGTTGGGAATGCTTCCATAAACTTCCATGCCATAGTTTTCTTGAGCTGTTCTCCAAGTGAAAAGCTTCTTAACATATTTCTCAGCAATACATGAAAGAGTATTGTTTATTAGTTTGTACCTCTTCTATATGTACTGCAGATTCAAGTATCTATAATAAGTTGTTTTCTCCATCTGAGCCATTGCAACAAAATAGGGAGAACAAGACCACTACCCAAAATCTGAACATATACATTTTATACTGCCTGCTGTGCTGAAACAAAAAAAACTTTTATTTGCTAGCATGGTAAGCTACCTTTAATATGTGTTACTTAATTTAGTTAATTAATGTTAAGTTGCTCACTGATGTGTTAAAATGAATATAGACACAGAACTTTTGAATACTTTAAGTTGCTTAAACACTTGACAAGATTAAGTGACTGCTTAAAGGATTTTTTCACAGGGCATTTTGTAATGCCATTAATTTCAAAATCAGTAGCCTGATTACATGGGTGACAGGAAATTATGCATTCTTTGAAATAATAGAACTTGCAATAACGACTCAGTGAAGAGAGTCAGCACAGTGGAAAATCATAATCTGTTAATGCAGATTCTCACACAATTAATATTTGCAGATGGAAAATACACAGAGAAACACATGCACATATCACTCAATGACAATGCCTTAGAATTATTTTTATAATTTACCAGTGCTGTTTTGACCCCATAACTACTGAATAATTTACAGACGTTTGTGTCAATATTATTTTTTTGGGTATGTTAGGTGGCTGTTTGTAAAGGTCAATATCACCAATATCACCAAAAGTTGAATTTGAAGATCTGTATCAAGATTCATACAAAATTGCAGGTATTAAACATAAAAGGGACTTAAATGGCAATTACTGTTGGCTGTAGATCTTTTTCCTGGTAAAAATGAAAATCTTAATATTAAATGTATACTGAACTGGTATCATTAGGGAGGAAGCAATGTCAAATTATTTAAATATTTAATTGTTTGATTACTTAATTGTTTGAAGAATAAGGTAAATTATTGGAAAGATTGTTTAAATGCAGTGTTTTAAAGGTGAATGTTGTTTATGATGATGTTCTGACATTAAATGAAAGCACTAAAATTATTATGATTGACTGGGTTGTTATTCCCATATTGCAGAAGTGGTGTGTATTATTCGTGTTTTGAGTCTTCTGAGTAGTGTGGTGGTAAATAATCTAATAATATTTTTGGATTAATACTGTGATGTACAACTAGACAGTATCAATAAACTGACTAAAGTTAATGGAGCCAATACAATTTCAGTATTAATTAGAAAATTATTGTTATGCCTTGTTTGTCCCAGTCCCCTTCAATCAACACAACGCACCGAATGACATTTGACGACCTTTTACTAAACTTCCATAAACAAGATTGCTAACCAATTGTTATTAATTTCAACCAAAACGTGACACTGGTGATAATAACATTTGTGGAAAGAAAACAAAATAAATAACCATAAGAGCAGCATAACCACTCACCCTTGGAATAAGCAGCGTTCCCCATTTGCTCACTTATCCTTAAACTTACAAGGCAGCATTACGCTGCTCACCTCAAATATATTGAATTACACTTCCAACCAAATAAGCAGCTCAGTTTGCTTATTTACTTCTCAAGCAACGCAACCGCTCACTTTCTTTCCCAACTTATTTAATTGAACATCCAACACCAGACTGGGAACAGAGTAGGGTAAGCCTGCCCCTCTTCTCTGCCCACCAGCCTGACCAGGCTGTTCCCCCTCTCTCTGACAAAACTTCCAGCAACCTAGCCACCATTAAGGCATCAGACCAAACATCATTCGGTGTACCCCATCCTCTAACTAAGTTGTATCAGAGCCATCACCTCTTAAAACTCTATCACATTATTACTGAAATTCACTAATTACCTAAACAGCTGAAAACAAACCACTGATCCCCTCCTATGCTAAGGTAGCAAACAATATCCTAAAAAACCTAGCATAACCACTGGGCATGAACTAAATAATCCTTACCTCATGACCAATGGAAGCCTTGCAATGATTCCAAGGGCATTACCAGCCAACTGAACAGTGGAAACCTGAGGAAGCATGCCGTTGTGGTGCGTGAAAGCGCTAGTTCTAATAAAATCTTTATCTACAGCATCGTGGTGGTTCCTTACAATTTTGTATTTACTGAACAGCCAAACACTAAGCCCACTGCCACTGAAAACCACGTAGAGGCAATTGCATACCATCGTGCCACCTTGTAACCTCATTTAACACCCAGTGAAAATAATAACCAAAATAAATCTCTTTAAAGTCAATGCAATAATAATCCTAACATCACACAACTATCCATTATAAAAATGTTTTAAATGGCCATCATGAGATTTAGCAGCCCAACCACCACAAGCCCTACAAGTTCCATATTGACAACTGAAAATAAATTATAATCCAACAACCCAAATGAATCTCCTACCCCAGCTTATGACAGAAACCAAATACTAAATATCCCTTCAACCATCCTTTGTCCCTCACACAAGACACCAATTCCCCCAAGTTATAAACCCTATCACATACATAACAAAAATAGTCAATAGGCCATGGTTGAGTGTAACCCCTGATCCCTCACAAAAGTTAACCCACTGCCACTTGAAACCATGCAAGGGCAATTGCCAACTATCATTAACAGCAGCCTTATATAATAATGTTTAAGATCCATCCTATCATGCCTCCCACTATCCAATAAACACATAGCACCTAAAGACCAACTTTGCCTTGCTTACCCTCAAAATATTTCTGGAATGACTAACTACACCCATAGCAAATGCCACCAAAATGATAACCCCTTAAACTCGATGTCCCAAGGCCAATTCCCACACAAAGCCCATTTTTACAATAATCAACCTATCCATCTACTCACTCAACCTATAAACCAGCCCCATGATCCTGCCACAAGCATCTAATCCTACTAAACCCCACCTGACATGCCTCGGCTGCCAGCATCAACACCCTACCACTGCCATATCAAGTGAAAACAAGCACCCAATACCCCTAGCTTTCTGTGTGAAACTAATGCCTGCTAAATTGAACCAACTTCACAGTCCCACATCCCTACTCCAGATAACCTACCCTTCTGACACCATGTCTTGCTCATTCCCTATAAATTTAGCCTAAACACAGAGATACCTAGTTCCTACATATCCCCAAATCTTGCATACCTACAATACCCCTCGCACCTAAGCTACTGTTATAATGCACACATATACCTCCAACCTCCCATCCATTCTTCCTATGATCCTATGACTGCTGTGACTCTACCCCACATGTGGGAATAACACACTCTCCACAAACAATCCCCAACACTGTTACCCTACCTCCAACATACCTCCTCACTTGCCCCCACACTACCCAAACCGCAATAACTCTGACATGCCTTAATGAACCCTAAGTAGTACTACCGGTGATCTTATAGTGCTCCATTCCAACCACCAGAACCTCCACCCCAGCAAGATTAATTAGCTTGCCACCATGCTTCCTTCAGGCAACTGACCATTGCTCACTCTGCACCTTGCCCTTTGTGACCTCATTGTGCACCACTCTGGTGACAGAGACGTCCACTGCAACTGCCCTGTCACCTTTTCGGCCTTCTTCTTTCTGGCCATCAATCAAGGTAAACTGTGTGCCTCCCCATCTTGCGTCCATGAGGTTCCACACCATATCCATATGCCTCCCCCTTTAACATCTCCCCTTAAAGCACTTGCCAGATCTGGGAACTCAAAATAAAGAACTTACCACATCTTAAAGACAGACCTAAATTATGAGATGAAATCTGTCCATTCTACTGTAGCAGGGCAGCAATGTCCCCTTTCCTGCAAAATAGTAGTAAATGTGCACGCCAGCTTCCAAGTCTACCACATTCTATGTATAATTTTTTTTTTTTTTTTTTTTATAAACTCTCATCAATGTAGTTGGGCCCACAGAGGTGTGATTCCTATCTCTATAGTCAGCCCAATAAGTGCTGCTATGTATGACTACTGGCCACTTAGACACCGATCTGAGTGTAGCAGTTGGCGAGTCATGAAAGTATCAGTACAGAAATTAATCACCTGCAAAAAAAAAACTGACTCTTACCAGTGGTATACGTAGAGCTAATGTACTTAACTAATGTACTTACATATGCCACCACTTCCCTGCAGAAAATTATACACAAACTTATATGTAACATCCACACACCACATTTTCTTTCAATGGTAAAATGGGCGAGAAACATGTACTCCTGAGGCTCATTATAGTGCTAATAATGACAGCTTCCTGAAGTAATCTTCAATCTAGTCTTACACTATATTAGCCCACCACAAAGCCTGGCATGCAAAGTAAGCCATGTATATTGAGACCTAGAAACACCTATGAAAGGCACCAAGGACTACTGCCCATGCAAATGAATATTCCTAACACAAGTTTAAGATTGGCATACCTTTCATCCCAGTAAAGTTTTGAAATGTAAAGTTTTAGCCATAAATACATCTATTTGCATGTGAGGCATAACTCTCAACAAAACAGGAACAGAATCAGAGGCAAATCCAGAAAAATTAGAAACACTTTAAAATATTAGTACCATTAACTGGAGACATCAGCAGAATCAGAGCATATGCAGTGTAGCGCTCAGGAGTATAGGTCCAAACATCTACACAACAAAACCTATGGACAAGTCCACAAAGATGAGCACCTTCCAAAACCAACACTGAGCATAAGCACCAGCCTCACGCAGCCCATGAAACACCAGAACAAACCATCAAGAGTAGGGTGTAGTGTTAACATTTTTTTTTTAATCTGTACAACCGAAAGCCACTAGGTCGTGCTACAGCCATCACTCTCCTGGGCATATCACAGCCATAAAAGGCTTCCGAGCCTAACCAAAAAGGTCAAAAATAGGGACTGACTTTAAATATTGCTTTCTTAAAGTTAACATGTTGCTAGAATAGCCAGATTTACCTTAGCATGCATTGTTATGAAAGATATGAAGTCTAAAACAAAAATGTATGTACTTATTTAGTAAATTCAAGTTGTATCTCCTATCTTTGTTTCTTTGGTTATTCCTTATCCACCTAATTTGATTTGTAAAATCTGTACTATTGAAAGGTACACTCCCGACTCAACGCTGCCACTGCTCAACGCGCATGTGCAGCAACCGACCCCCACTGGCCACATGTCCCAGCCACAAAAACCTGCACTGCACCCACCAGGAACAACCCAACAGCACCACCCTGCCATTGCTATTCTAACACCACCAACTTTTGCCATCAAGGATATTCTCGAACCTGACACCACCTACAAAACAGCCAAACAAGAAATCCCACATGCCACTAGAAGGTGACCAACACGGAGACCCGTTTTGTCACCGATCAACACATCACCGCGCACTGCACAGAACTCATGGCCTCCTCAATTCTGACAGGTAGTATTACAGGCAAATCTCAGTCCAGCAAACAACACCCTGACAGCCAACAATTCAAGAAAGTTTATACTTACTTTCTTAGTGCATCTGATGAAGAAATCATTAGAACTCCACCCCCACAAACACACCATCACCACCATCTCTCTGATACTCAACAGCAGCAACAGTTAATGTTCCTTTAACTACAACTGTCTCTCTCTTTTTTTTTTTGCATTCTGCATATCAGTTGACCCACTTTGTATACCCTGCTAACTAAATATTTAGTCTAGATGTGGTATGTGTCTTTAGTAGAGTATCCAGTATTATGTTCTTTAGGTTGCTCTATATGTAAAGGATATCATGTGCTCACCCTTCTATAACATCATGGCTATAGGAGACATTCCTTATTCCATCCCAGGATAATGCAGTACTGAGCTCCGGTGTTTAGGTATATAGAGTTACACTCTGGTGCATTGTTTAATTATAATATTGTTATATTTAATGAAACTGACTAAAATGTGATGCACAATTCTGGACATATTACAAAACTCCGCACACTCCCCTTCGGCTGATGCTTAGCACCATACCACGCATGCACTGTAGCAGCCGTTACTCCATTTTACTTGAAGCCCGTGAAAGTGTCAGCTGAAAAGAAATGCCTCAACTTGTACTGGGGCTCTTTTAAAGTCAAGTAACAAAATGCAATACTTCTAGGCAGCAATAGCCTTGAACTGCTTTAAAATACTATACCACTGGACCAACCTCATTATCAGTAAAGAATTGTTTTGGAAGTACTATCAGTTACTTTGCTTTTGTAAGCATGGCACATACCAATTGTCACTGCCACCGCGCCTGCTCAGAGCCCAACTTGCTCAGAGCCCACAAAACCATTCAGGGCTTCACTGAGGAAAATACTTCAGTTGAGCAAGGCAGGCTGACCCTGCTGAGAATCCCATGCAAGAGACACAGAACCACCACCACCAAAGAACCAAGGACCCCATCGCCAAACAAACAAACAGGTGATGGAATTGCATTGCTAATATAAGGCTTTTTCTTATCCATTCACAGGAGAAGCCTCACACTGACATCTCGCATGCCACCACCCTACCAGGCACCCCAAACCTATAAAAGCAGTCAAACAGCGACTCACCACCTGTGTGACAACCACCAACCACAGAAAGCTACTGGCGTGCAGGACCCCCCCCCCCCAAAGCTACCTCAAATTTTTTAACCAGGCATTGTTAATGTATAATAGCTGCAGCAATTAAAATACCTTTGCTTCATCACCTAATAAATCATGTGAGCACACTTCTAATTATTACCGAACAGATACGTTTGAAAATAGCTCTGCTTTAATGGTTAACTAAAGAGCTTCTACTAAACCACTTATAATCAGCAATGAAAGTAACCCATGAATAATGCAAGTTTGCAAGACACAGCATTACCACTCAGACAGAAAGCAACCATGTGTAGAAGTTTCAAATCCATTTAAGCTATGCCATTTAGCCTCATCTAGAAACATATAACTGTACAACAATGGACCCAATACACCCCCCCCACAGCCATGATAAATGACCCTAAGCTCCACAAAGCACTCCTGGAAGTTCTGCAGTTCCCTGCTTCCAGCGAAGCCACAACAAAGCACCACCCATGAGAACCACTACACTATCTACACCAGCATTAAAATATCCCCCTAGCTCTCATTAATGCAGTTTAAATATTGTTCTTACAAGTTTAAGAAGTTGTTAAGCTAACAAATTGCTGCCAAGAACAAACTTCAGACAAGCAGAGAGAGAGAGAGAGAGAGAGAGAGAAAAAATCCAAAAAACAAACAAACATAGCATCCTGGGTAAACGTAGTCCAAGGCCTACATACAACTACATACCTATAGGTCATCATGGACATAATACTTGCATAGCAAGTTCACCCCCAAAATGTGACTCCTACCCCCGTTACACTTGCCTAAAATCTTTTAAGCCCCTCCCTACCCTTACCTCATTTCCATCCACACATACCTCCATCCCATTTAACCCCGTCCTCTCCTTATCCTCTTAATTCCTGTTACTGTGTTTATCTAGCCCCACTTAAAGATGTCCCAGGACAAATCGGTCTGTTCCAAACCTAATTTTTCTTGCATACTTGCAAAGATTTTTTTGCATATATATTTAAACAGAAATAGGTAATTTGCCCATGCCTGGTTAAATTTCTGATCTCTTTTGTTTTACTAATTCAAGAAGATGTGAGACCATTTGTTTTAAACTCAGTGAGTCAATTTCACAAGTAGTTTGTTTAATATAAAGAATGAAATGTTGGAATCTCAACTACAAGTGCATGATATATCAACACTTACATTGCCACTGCACATGCCCCTCAACTGTCCAGATTTCTGCAGAATGCCCAGATTTTACCTCATATTTTTGGTGTGTTTTTCATAAGATTTGTTGCTCCGGCAAATCACTAAGGATTGAAATAACTAAATAATGGCATACATTTGAGTTCTAGACTTCATATCCTTCAGAAAATGCATGCTACAAAATTGTAACAACTTTCTGAGTTTATAAGAACAATATTTAAAATCTATCCCTATTTTCAGACCTTTGTTCCCCCATTATTTTAGGCTTTGTCCAGATTCCTTGCACTAAGAGGTTGAGAGAGATACAAGTGCATGCTCCCAACACAGTGAATGATATCCATTATACATAAAGGAATAGGACAGCTCAAAATAAATGTTTTTCTTTTTTTTTGTTGTTTTTTAGGACAACTACACTCTCCACATGTGGTGGTGCTGCAGTAGCATTGTCGCCTCACAGTAAGACTTTGTCCTGTCCGATTCTCAGCTAGAGCGTCTTCTGTGTGGAGACATGCGTGAATGGGCGTATCTTCATTGAAGGTTGTGCGTCAGGGCCGGCAACTCGGCACGTAAAAATCTACTGCCAATCATTAGCGGATCGGAGTTCCGCTGTGGCGACCCCTAACCGGGAAAAGCTGAAAGACACAACAACAAGAACAACTACACTCTCCACATAAAAGACAAGCAACTCCCTACCCTCCACAATTATATATACCAATTCCTTGGGTACACAAAACTGGAGAAAGGGACACTACTCTCAAAATAGTATAAGCAGTTTTTCACAACCCCTAATCCTATGTGGCTGTAGAAAGGCAGTTATGTTGTAACCATCTGCACTTTAGAAGACACATGAAGCCATTCTTGGACATTGTCAACATAGCACAGGACGTTAAATGCAACTAAATACAGTGGAATGCAAATTATACAAATGGTATGATACCTTCAATGCATAATATTAAGCACATTCCCAAGGCAAAACTGAGAACTGTTATCACATGCCTGGGATTATGATTATAACTGAAGTAGAAAGTTGAATGCATAAGCAAAAACCAAGAAATAATGCACAATGTGGACTGATTTAAATATAGTCTAACCAGTAGATGAAATCTCACAATCCAGTATATCGATGCTGAAGTGAGAGCATAAACAATATATAGCACATATTGCACATGGAAGAGTGTAGTATATGTATGTATGGGTTCTATTTCACAAACCTAAAATCCCACTTATCCGACCTTAATATAACAGAAGCGACAAGGCTAAAAATCCATAATACTAATGTTCCAGAACACCGACATTTCACTCCAGGAAAGTAAATGCTTGACCACCATGGTGAACTTTGCCCCTTACCCCCATGGTAAAGCGATCTCATAGTTAGTATAGTTAATTGGGGAGTGTGGTGGGAAACCACCCCCACATGGGTTTAGTTTGTTTTGTTTTAAGTTGTTTTTCAGGTTGGCCAAGTGGTTACTTACCTGAAGTTGAAAGTTGGTGTTCCAGGCAGTCAGTCTTCTGAGTTGTTGGCTTGTTGCCTCAGTTATGTGAAAGTTAGGTAAGTGGGATTTCAAGTTTGTGAAGCAGACCCATATGTATGTCAACGGACATCAGAAATAACTAGAATAATGAGTAACAATATAAGTGGTAGCATGATGTGCTGTAGGCAATGATACTGATGATTAAAAAGACTATAATCATGGACAGGAAAAGGGCCTACACATATCAGGCACATAATAAAGCTAAGTGTACGCTGCAGCCATGCCATTAAGATATGGTACCACAGATGAAAACCTAAAGGAGTTATCATGTGGCACAGCCATCACAATAGGAACATATGTGAAGGAACATATGAGATTAAGCCATAGCCATAGTATGAAAGAAAACATGTTTATACATGGTGTGATAAAGTGCACATGCTCTGTGTTATGAAGGTATGAGGTGATGATGCACAGTCTGTCTCACTGGTTCCAGATACTGTCTGTTATGTAAGGGTGACATAGTAACATGCTTCATTGTAGGATCTTGCCATGTACATGCTTGCTTGCTGCTAATGCTGAGGGTTCTAAATGTGCACATTGTGGCATGAGAAGGTCTCAGGAGTGCCTTCCATTAGCCTACAGCACTTCTCTTATCAGCAGCTTGGACTTTTTGAGCAGAACCCTCTGTGATGTTCCACATCTGTCTCTGTGTGTCTGCCATATCTGGACTGTACCACAGAGTAATGCATTGCTTCCTGGATAGCTTGTGCAACAATGCCAGCTGTCTGTTATTATGCATAATCTACAATATCATCAGATAGTTCCTGACTATGTCAATGTAGATTTTATGTGCACCTGGCAGTATATGCCACTGTGGCTGCCTTTTTGTTTCCTGTTCTAGTATGAAATTCATCACTGCACAGCAATGATTTGCATGGCATACACGATGGCCTCTTTCGGCACCATCATGTGTTGTCTTATATCGTGCATCTCCCTCATAATTCTATTGTCTACTTTCTAAGAGCTTTTTGGAGTTAGTGAGTATATTCTGACCACCCTGCAGTTCATGCTACCTGTGCAGATCAGATTAATCCATTCTGGCTGTGGGTAGGTCCTCTGAAGCTCTTGGAGGTGTCATACCAACTGTCTGTTTCTGTTGTGCTGATGCCTAGATAGAAACATGCTTCCTACCATCACTGTCTCCATCACAGGTGCTGTAAATACAATTTGGCTGTATCACAGAAGCCTCAGCTACCATGTGTCCTGCAAGCAGTATGAGTCAAAACATTGTGATGTTCTCCTCTGTATTACATGTTCCTAGGGCTGTGCACTGCACCTAAATTGTATCACTGAGAATCAGAATTTTGTCCTCTGCTATGGCACTAGACAAACTCTGAAAGCCTCAGAATTATGAAAAAATCACTAAGATAATGCAGGAGGACAGTGAATGTCAAACATTTCTGTTCTCTTTTAAAGTTTATTTTATTTATTTATTTATTTTTGTAGCGGGACAACCCCCCCTCCCCCAAACTTATGTATATCAGCTCTGAGATTGCCATATTTCAGAGACATGGGGAATATGTAAAGAAACAACAATCTTGAATGTAACATTTGTAAGTTCACATTTTCACTCGTTCAGTTTTGCTATTGCAGGACTCACACCAAAGAGCACTAAATATCCAATAGTTCTATTTTATACCAGTGAGGAAGATGATATTAGCACAGTGGCTGTCTCAAGTAGTATTAAGCTGCATGCTTACTGCAGGAAGAAAACACACAAACATCAAAAAGCAATGGTTAAGGAATGTACTGGGCTGGTGATCTGCACAGAATGAGCTTCCCTGCCTTGCACTCACTAAGTGTTGGCAGACATGCCTGCTACCCATAAACCCTGAACTAAATTAGGTGGATAGTCAGGAATAAATTAAGCACCCTGGGACTAAATGAATTATAAGTAGAGAGAGCAGCTTAATATTAAGCTCCACCACCGGTGGCCAAGAGGTTACAACTCATCGAACATAGCTGGTTTTAATTCGACAGTTCAATATCATTGGCAGTGCTACTGGTGATTAAATGTTTTCTTTTCTTATTTTGTTTCTTTGTTTCTTTTTCTGTTTTCTCCACGGACATTTGACCATACATAAGTAAAGAGGGTGCGGGGAGAAGCCTCAAAACATGAAGTTGTACAGGGGACTACCCTCTGCAGAAGAACACTTTGTTCTGCCTTTTTTTTTTTTTTTTTTTGCATAAGGTTGACTGTAGTCATCTGGTTGTTACCTCATCCCAAAGTAACACGACAAATCCTAAGAGAACTGAATATTGCAAAACGTATTTCATACACCTGATAGCAAGCAAATATGGTCCATTCTTGAACACTAGGAAAACATTGTATTAAGGTATATGCTATTTAGAAAGTAACACAAATCACATATACAACCAAGCAATTAAGTGAATAATCAATTTGCAACCAAAACATACAACTGGACAATGAATGATAACACCTTTGAAATTACACAAGTGTTCTACAAAGATTTCCCTACTTAAACTTTTTGATTTGTATTCCTGGTCAATTCCATGTGATATACACCTCTGTTTTCTTTGGTTCCGCCACATCTGTGTTGGGTAGAGACTTACAAATTGTATGCAGCAGACAAGGACACTGCAAAATGTTGTCTGTCATCAAAGCTACAGTTTTGCTACCCTTACAAGTTTATGTGACACTGACTTTTAATTTTTTTTTCTTGCCACAGGTTGCAATGAAACTCAAACAACATTAGTGATATATATACAATTATTTATTTTGGAAAATGTAATCATGTTATTTGCCTGTATGGCACGTCTGCTGTGAGATTTGTTATTATGTTTTGTGGTTGATATATCATACCTGCATTTCTAAGATAATTATGTTGTCAGCAATTTTGCTGTAACCAAATCATAACACAGAAAACACAAAGTGAATACTTTTCATTGTGCTAATATGAAGTGGCATTTTGAACTCAAAAGCAATCTGAAGGGGATGGGACACATGTTAGGTTTGGCAAGACATCTGTTTAGGTAGTCATATAAACTAATATTGCTCATACAAATTACTATATTTAACTGTAATGGAAGAACTCTTGGGAATAATGATGTTTTTATTCATCTTTTTGTGATATTTTCATTTCACGTGAATACAATGTGCATCTTAATTCTTTATTAAAGTTCAGGAAAGATGTAATAGAACTAATCAGACATGACAGCACTAACATTATTGCAAAGCAGATCATTGCCAGTGGTTGCCTTGAGTAAGTCTAGATGATAATTTTGGGTAGTTTTTTTTTATAATTCTTTCGAATTACCCTACAACAGGGGACAGCGTTTCAGGGTACCAAAGATACATTCTGTCCCATACAAAACATTTAATGTGCAAAATCTTAGAAGGCTCATAACAGTAATTATTGAGTTCATTTTCTTTAATAGAAATTCATGTGATACAACAAGTAAATAGGATATATTACTCTGCAGCTAAATTAATAACAGATAAAGTCTTACCACAAAAATACAGGGCAGTAATGGAAAGGAGGGGGAGAAATCAAATGCCATCATGGAAGTAATGAGTAGAGAAAACTATAAAGCAGTTAAGACAAGACGTGTCACTGCTAGAAGAGTATTGATGAGGGAACAGATCAACAAAAATACTTTGAAAGATAAACTTGATAAAAGCAGCACACAGTATTAGAAAAGACAATGATATCTAATATACTATTGCAAGTAATAAACTAAAGATACCAGTACAGGCAGAAAAAGTTAGATGTTATGCAGATTAATATAAAGGAAAAGTATAAAATAATTCATCGATGACCGAAAAACATTATATTGAGAATTGGGAACAAAGTAAAAGGAATAGAAACACCACCAAAAAAAAAAAAAATAGGCAGATTTTGGAGAAATATCTATGGAAACCGTGTGGAACATAGCAAAGATTCTGAATGGATAAAAGAAGTAAAAAAAAAAAACAGTAAGAAGTTCAAATGTATAGGATATAAAGTAAGCCAGAGAAAGTAAAACAAAATTAAGAAAAGCTCCTAAATGGACCCCCCAGGCCCAGATGCAGTACCTAACGTCTTTACACAAATATGTAGCCCTAAGAGCTACTTAATGTGCACACCCTGAACAGACATCAATCTGCTTAACAACAGAAACAATGATACTTCTCCTTAAGAGTGAACCTGCAAGCCATCCTAAAAACTATAGACCAGTAACCTGCCTTCAGTTAATGTATAAGTTATATATTGGAATTGATACTGATAGAGTTTATAGTCATTTAGAAGAAAACTCAGTCATAGCAATAGAATAAAAAGGTAATAAAGGAAAGCCATATGGAATAAAGGATCATTTGTTGTTGAAGTCATAATGGAGAATTGTAAAAAGGGGAAGAATTTAAGTATGGCATGGAGAGATTACAAAAATGCATTTGACAACATCTCACATTCATGGATAAAAGAGAGCTTGCACATATATAAAATATACCCTTCATTGATCAATTCCATTAAAGTGACAATGAAATAGGGGCAGAGCACTTTGTAGCTAAGCAGTGATAAAGGACAAATTATTATTCTGGGGATACAAATTAAAAGGGGGGATATTCAAGGGTGATTCTGTCACTGCTGCTCTTTTGTCTTGCCCTTAAACCATTAAACTGTCTACTTAACAGAGTAGATCATGGTTACAGTTTAGCTCCCAGACAACAACAAAGCTCTCTCATCTTCTTTTCGTGAGTGATTTCAGACTGTATAGTTCATCAAATGAGGAGCTGAAAGCACAACTAGAAACAGTCAAAACTTTCTCAGATGATAAAAAATATCATTTGGTCTTGATAAAGGGTCAAAAGCAACATTTAAAGAAGTAAAGCTGCATCACAAAGACAACATCAGTCTTGGGCAGGAATGTTATGATAAAGGAACTTGAGCAGGAGGGAGTGTATAAATATTTTGGAAATGATGAAGGATTGACAATAAAACATGAACAAATGTGAATAAACCTCAGTAAGGAATATTTTAGAAGACTAAAATTAATATTAAAAACAGCCGTGACATCTAGGAACAAAGTCCAGGCCATAAACCAATTTGTTCTTCCTGTTCTAACTTACAGTTTTGGGTTTCTGACTGGCCCCAAAAGGTAATGGATCAGTTGGACAAAAAAACAAGAAAAATGCTTCACGCTTATCAAATGATATATAAAAGTCAGTGTATATCAATATTATATATTCCTTGTTCTGAAGGAGGTATGGGCCTTCTCAAAATTTATAGTGGACAATGTACAGGCTGGTTTACAAAGTCCACTGAATATGAGGAAGAAACCAAGAAATGCAGGTTCTGTAAAACAGAACTGGAACCAGTCACACATCTTGTTACTTGGTGTGATACACTAACGGCAGAGGGTCTGTATACTGAAAGGCATAATAATGCGTCAAGACTGTTGCACTGGGGATTGAGCAAACATTACAATACTGAAATAGCTAAGAAGCATTGGAAACACGAGTCACAAAGCATTATAGAGACTGATGAAGTTTATATCATATGGGATTGCCCATCACCAACAGTTCAAAAAAATAGATGTGAGAAATCCAGACATAGTAGTCCACGAAAAGAAGACAGAAGTAAAATACCAGGATTTGCAGGTAGAAATGAGGGCAACGTGAAAGGATACCCAGACAGTTCCAATAGTAGTGGTAGCATTAGTTCTTATAAAAAAGAATTTACAATCGTATTTAGATATGTTACTGAGACATGTAACTCCATATGAATTGTAGAAGGAGTCATGTCTGGGCTCATTGCGAGTGCAGCGAAGAGCACTTTTGGCTAACATCAAAGATTAAACAATACTAATTTCATTAACGTTAATTATAATTTGACTTAGGAATGTGGTCAATTCTTGCCATGGTATTAGAAGCTCAAAAGACCTGGAGAAATGAAAATAAACATTTAACATATTTGACTTCCTGCCTGTTTAAGGCTAGGGAAGTCACTATTTTAAATGAGGCACAAACATCCTACAAAGAAATTGCTACAGGACAAATAGCCTTTATTTAGAAGAAAGTCCTCAAAAGACTTACAATGAAAATATTTGCCTAAAGAATCATATGTATCTGCAGCAATGTGTTGCTACACAGTCACATGAATGAATTGCAGCTTACTAACATGCATTTGCCAGCGGTAGATGCATTTTTTTGCAGTTACTTTATGTTATCCTTGCTGAATTGCAGGAAACAGTACTCCTTTGTGCTGAATTTGATCCCCTCTCAGTAGATCACAATGGTATAATCTACCAGTTGTCATTGTAATGCTGCCACCACATTGAAATAAAAGGTGGAACATAGAATTCATATATTTTCACAGAGGCCAGGTGCAACAACATTAAAAGTGGTCAGCTGCCACTAAATACTAGTGTTTGGGGGCCAAATGAAGTGCTTGAATAAAGTTCTTTCTGCTGCCCACTACTCTTCTTTGGTGGTTGCTCCCTATGTGGGAGTGGCAGGTCTTTTACAGCTGTTAAAAGTTGTAACACAGATAGTGTGCCTGCATTTTTTCCTGTAACAGGATCTGATGCAGGAATGGTTAAGGAGAGATAAATTTAAACCAAAAGATAAAAGGTTAATATTAGCAGCCCAGGATAGTGGACTATGTACTCATTGGTTTACAAAGTCCATTGAACATGAGGGATAAACAGAGAAATGCAGGTTTTGTAAAACAGAACAGTCATACATCTTGCTGCAGGGTGTGATACAATATTCCAATCATTATTTGTTGCATTGCAGTTTAAGCTCCATGCAGTATAACAAATTATGATTGGATCGTTCTGACCATAACTCTCTTTTTGTATATGTTCTGAATGTTGCTGTCAAGATTCTCCTCTCAAACCTCATTATGGATGTGAATTTTTTGACTTCTATGTGTCAAACATACAACATGCTGGTTATGATTGCAGACCCAGTGATACAGCTGGAATACTCAGACATTTGAAAATTGCACCCAGGTGTAACTACATGCATTTTTTGTTACTGTTTCATGCCCCCACTCCATTTCACAATTGGTAAATGAACACATTCATGTACACTGATTCACAGCTGTAATTGTGTGTACCTATACACACATATATATAAAATAAATCATTACTTTCAGACACTGATTGCCAAGTTCTTCTTTCATTTAAAAAGCCGAATATCAAAAGAATGACTAGTACAAATTCATTTGCATTAGTAAATGAACTTTACTTTGCTAAGTTTCACAGAATTCATTAATTGTCCCCCAAAAATCATACTTTGTTTGTATTAGTATTTGATCATTAACTCCTTTTCTGTGCAATAAACCACCATATATTTGCAGTAAGGCACAAAGACATATGTAGATTTATACCCTATAGGTGTTGCGTGGCATGAGCCTAAAGGTTGACTACATTTTAAACTGCTAAGAGTGAGATAATATCTGTGCAGTCCGCACTCCAGAATGCCTCAGTGCAGTTATAAAATAAGCACCCGTGTTTTAATACACATTCTCATTTACATTAAATACAGCAAGTAACACTAAAGCTTATACAAGCCTTTTAACATAATAATAATAATCATTTTCATCTGAGTTTTAGACAGAAACACCTGCTTCTGTTCTTATGATGTCATCTGAAAATTGGTGTTTTGTGAGTTTTGCATGAAAGTACCAGAAACTTCTAAAGTTATGAGAGATATAGTCATGAAATTAGTTGTGCTGATCGGAGCAGGATCCAGCACAAGGTGACCTAGGAAGCTGCCTGAGGCCTGTGCTGGCTTGGAGGGACCAATAAAAAGTAAAATCATCTGTACATAAAAAAAGTCTGAAGATGTCTGTAAAAACTGGGGGGGGGGGTAGGACTTCATGGGAGACTTTGTATCAGAACACAGGAAGGCTTCTGGACCTCATAGGAGACTTCTGTACACAGCAGCAAGCCCCAGAAATCTCAAGGCTAGGATAACATCCGAATGTAACCATTAAATGTAACAGCCAAAACCCAGGACATCACTGCATGAGCAGGTGATTTGATAGGTAAGCAATCAAAATGATAGCAGAGCAGGACTGTAGCCAGGCAGAGCAAAGCTACCAAAAAAAGTGAGTAAAATGGATCAGAACTGTGTGTGTGTAAAATGCCCAAGTTAGGTGGGCTGTTAATTTAAGTGACTTTGCTTAGAGTCAAACCCTGTGCCTTGATAGTTGACAAATTAGTACCTTAAAGCTCCACACCAACTGCCTGATATCATTTATTTATTTTTTTGTTTGTGTTTTTTAAATCCCTGAATATTACAGTCTATCAATGCCAGTCAGAATTTCATAATTGTGTTGCTCAGTGTCAGTGGTACAACAGGTAGCATATTTGCCTTTGGTGCAGAAAGCACTGAGTTTTCTTCTCACACCAAGCATTGCTGATATTAATGTGCAGCATGGCGGGTGGAGTGCTGCCCCCTGGAGTGTGTCCTCTTTTGAATGAGATTCCTACTAACTGTGAATTTGTTGTCTTTTTGTCAGCCATTCCCTACTGCATATTACCAGCACTCTTTTTTTTAAGTAACATAGGCAATTTTATTCTTCATATGCAGCTGGCACTGGACTTGTAGATAAAGCACTGAAGTACAAAGTTGTTGGCCAGCAGCAACCCCTTCATTAATTAAAGGTCTCTTTAATGTGGAATTATTCAGATGACTTTTACATCTGCAGAGATTGTGTGTATTGACTGTTATTAGTGGATTATAATGACAGCAGTCTGAGTTGCCTTTTTTGGTCGAAATGTTCTGAAATGGATAGTTTTGTCATTATTGGTTTTGTTTCATTTCTTACTGGAAAAATGTTTAAAACTACAAATTTCAAATGCATTCTATCAGGCGGTGCTGTATTAAACAAAGAATGCCATTTAATACAATCAGGAAGGTGAATCAAAGAACACGTGCATTTATGCATGGTCCTAAAAATGCGTGCAGGGGCCCACAGTTTGAAAACAGCCCAAAGGTACACTTAATTTGCCACTGGCCAGCTGCAATTTCTATGAATGTGAGTTTCAATGAATGTGAGTTGCAGGGGCAGAGAGATTTACTGTTGCTCATGCTAATGCTCATGTCTGTTTTCATTATGATTGTATTGTTTTGTTTAGCAAATGACTTTGATGTTTTTGTTATAAAATTTGAAATAAAAGTTTTACATTAAATCCAAATATCTGTTATCACTGTAGAAGTAAAGAAGAAAGTAGCATGTACACTGACAAGGTTTAAACAGTGTTTATGGTAACTGGGGAGAGAGAGGGGGGGGCAAGTGATGGGTCACTGTAATGACTGCTGGGCAGGAATGTTGGTGGGGATGCAGGGAGAGCCTAATCCATTACCCTGCCTAGTGCTCCATTTGACCATGATCTGGCTATTGTATTTATGCATGATAGCTGTAAACATTTTCTACAAAATGCTCAGATTTCTCATTGTATGGTGCTAAATGATACATTATAAAAATGTGATTGCACTACTCTATCAGAAAAAAGACAGTTTGCAATTTTTGTGCAGAGAATTTTGCTATTGGTGTATGAAATCACCTTTCATAATGAGATTGTGAAATGACAGTGTTGCAGTTAACAAACTGGGACCTCATATATGGCATTTTGAAAATGTATTCATTAAACATTTAAAATGAATAAAGTCATAAATAAATGTCTGATTAATTTCTTGAAAAGTATGAAGTAGGACTTTGAGGGTTAAGACTATCACCTAATAGCAAACATTGTCTTTTAGTCATTGGTCTGATTATTTCATTACTCATTTGTGTATATATGCCTTTGAGGAGGAGATAGTGCTCCTGCGTTGCCTCTGAAAAGAAGCACTTGAATTTTACCTTGGTAAAACTGTTTAAAACATTAAATGCAAGTTCATTGCTTTAGCAATTAGTAATATTCCTGTACTAATCTTTCAGAAAACTCAATTTGAAGAGAAAAAATGTTTTAAGGCAATAAAAACACACTGAAAGCAAATGTGTTTTTGTGAATTTTAATTTACATTTTGGAGTGTCACAACAAATACTTAAGGGATTTATTTTCAAAACTTCAAACATTTTAAGTTTCCTTTTGTCAGTGTGGAAGGTTTAATTTCATCAGGTTACAGGCATGTTGTTACAGGGTACTTGTTTAGGTCATGGCCCCAGAGAGAGAAAGAGACAATTGCTACATAGCATGCATGAATGCACAATTGTACCAGTATTTTAAACAGTATGCAAAGCAACTGTGATGTTCCTGAGAAATATGGGACATAGATCAGTCCCAGATATTAAATTTCACATGGAAATAGAAAGAGATTAATGGGATTGCTAAATCATATCTAAAGTAGAAGCCTGTCTGATGACCTAGAAGATGATGGTTCAAAACAAAATGAGTGACTCTCTTTTACAGGATAGGTACCACTTGTAAACTATGCAATTATGTGGGAACAATCACCCTAGCAGAATAATGGTCTCCGCAAGAGAATCCAAATGCAAGTGTTTTAACCACTGTGGTTCTGAGAATATTGTTTTGAATTTATGTGGTACAAATGTTTGATAGGTCAACTATTTTAAAAAACAGTGGTATGGGTGTTTGAGTTAGAGAGGAGAGGAGAGTTTGAATGGATTAGGTAACTGTATTGTTAGACTGTAGGGACTAATGCCAACGTTAAGGACTATTTGTTGCTGATGCTTATGTCATGAAATCTTGACTGGCAATTGTTCAAAATGAATGCTGTCTCTTCAACAAGCTCAAAAGCTACCTGTTATATAGAAAGTAATGTGATAGCTTGAAACAAGTATTTTTGTCTAGGAGACAAAAACCTGTACCTCTCACATACACTGAATGTATATATACCAACTCAATAGTGGTATTACATTGGAGAAAAGATATAATCCCCAAAACAGCACATGGGTGTCTTGGGCAAACCTATTTTTTGCTCAAGTCAGTAATGCTCATGCTTGTAGAAGTCAATGATAGATGACAAAACCATTGTTTGGTTCCGGTGTATGAATATGACATAGGTGACTGGGATTTTCTAAAATATACTTCTTTGCAACTGTACTAGAGGCCCACATGTTGACCTTCCTGCAAGCAATGTTACACTCAGTCTCAGGAACAGGTCTAAAGCTAAACCCATATAAGTGCAAAAGACATGCAAGCAAATATGAGAAGAAAATTCAAAACTAAATAAAAATGACTGAATACAAATAAAAATAGCAAATTTAATCAAATACAATAAAAAATGCCATTCAGTTACATCTTTCATATCAAAAGACTTCTTCAGACTGAATGAAAATTAACTATCAAACACACTTTTTATCAATACATTACTGAAATAAAATTTAATAATTAATTAATTAATGGCTTATTTTCTTTCTTCTTAAAAATAATTTAAAATTTTCTTTATCATTTAAGCCTGGAGAGTTACATGCATCTAGCCTTATCTGCCAGCAATATTCCCTCCAGTCTAATTCATCCTCTGCATCAAATCTGTTTAATAAGTTTTTGCCTTGATCAATGACTATAAATTCAAACTTTGCTTTCCATTTTCCTGTTAAATAATGTTTTCTTAAGGTATTATTTTATCACATATTTCTATGACATGTACATTCTCATACTGTGTATTCTTAGATGTAACTTTCTTGTCCTTCCTATGTAATATGCTCTCCAGGACAAGCAAACTGCTAAGTACACTACATAATTGAGTTACAAAAGAAGCACCCTATATTGAAATTATTATATCCTTAATAATCACTTCAGGCTTACCCACATTCAAGTACTGGCAATAATTACAGTTGTAACTCTTAAACATACCTTTTTTTCTTTTCTCTTTTCTTTAACTGGCCATAACTTAGCTTGAAACTTATCTTTTAAACTTTGCCCTCTCTTGCTGACAAATATGGGTTCATCTCCAACTATTTTTCTGCCTTCCGGGAAACTGCTCAAAATCTTCCAAATGTCTATAATAATATTGTTTATATTCTTTTCAACCAGTGAAATTGTACTAACATCCCTGCTCTGCAATCTCTTTTTATAACAGCAGGCCTTTTAGCAACATTCCCTTTTCCTTTGTGGCGTACTTCATTCATACTTTTTTTCCATAATCTCCTGTGGGTATCCTCTTGCCACTAACTTCTTACATAAATTAGATGCATCTAGTTTATGTAAGAAGGTAGTTCCAAGAGGAATTTGGAGCATAGGGAAATCAGAAAAGGGCAGAACATGTAGAAAGACACACAGAACGAAACTATGGGAGTATAGAGATGGAATAGAGGTATATTTTTGTGGCAGCTGCCCATTTCCTTTTTTTATTATAAGAAAGATATATGGTAAAAGACATAAGGGGAAGCTGAGATTGAAAGGGGGTAAAACTATGGAAGCAAGGGCTCACAAAGAAGCATAAAACCAGATAAAGACTGACGTATTAGCTGCAGACACAAAGGGCAGTATGTTTACATTGGATATATACATACTGACAGAGAGAGGGCAAGTGGAAATGGAGGGCTGGACAACAAGCAGGAAAAGGTGGAGGTGTACAAGAAAGGGGAAATGGGTGATGCAAAGAGGGTAGGGAACCAGCATCTGATTGTGTTGCATGGGCTTGACCAAGGAAGATGTCATTCCTTTCTGTGACTGCCCTCCTTAATTGGCTTTAGCTCAGATGGCACACAAGATAGTACTAAGCTGACTTATGACTCTCAAGCCAAAGAAAGACCCTGTCCAGGCAGTTATTGTCATCATCAAACCACTAGTTCACAAACACCCCATTACCCACTACTTAATGAACTATAACCCACCAATGGCATGACCAAAGGGAAGCACAGCATGTCCCTCTGGGGATTGACCTCAAGCGGTCTCCATGGTCACTTCCAGGTCACCCACCCATGGCATAATCTCTGTCACCCAGTGGAGATGTAGACTTGGTGAGAGATGGTGAGTCAGCAGGTGATGGATGACTACAATGGTGAAGTGGAGCCATGGAGCCAGCTGACACACCACAAGCACAGGTGTAACAGACACTACATAAAATAATTACATAAAAGATCAAGGGGGTATATGCAGGTGTGCCACTGTGGGTATGTTGGGTATGTATATGATTAAAATGCATGTCTTGCAGATTTGGACAGTGTTAGTATGTATGCAGGTCAACATATATATGGTGCCAGTGAAGTATATCAGAGATAGACAAGTAAGTGATGGCAACATAGGCAGCAGTGGGGAATGTACCATGGGACAGAACTGTTGCAATATGCAAATGCCATTTTTATACTCGTAGGAAGTAGCATCTACATGGGCATATGTCTGTCTGATGGTTGGCCAATATGATGAGATGCATACCTGATATGCAGTATACCCTCCTACTCTGTGGCAGTGTCCACAGTACCTTATCATACCAACAGTGATGTATGCCAAGTACTGTGTGGCAGTGGGCATGCTGTATGGGCGGATTGAGCTGGTCATTGGCATGTACATATGTAATGTGAGGATCCCTTGAGGATGTGGCATGTGCATGTGGATACTGAATCAGTAACTTATAGTACCGTCACATATGGGTACTAGTGGTACCTCAACCAAATTATAGCAGTGAATAAACAACACAGTGCTGCTATATTACCCAACATGAATTGTAAGATAACAAGCAGCATACTCATCCCTGCACCTGGGGAAATGCTCCATTATCCTCTGATACTGGAGCTTCTTCTCTGCAACATTAGCAAGAAATACAAGTATCATAAATTAAATGTGAAAGAGAGGAGTATCTACACTACCAATGAGTATGTCTGCTCACTTCCAAGTGCTCCACTATGTTTTGCATAAAAGACAGACATTTGGCTTGCTTCAGGGGAGGGTTTTTCCATAGCATGTCTGAGCTTCCTGCTTCTAAATATTTACCACAGTGCTGTATGTCTGGATTGTGACTGTTGTGTTGGGAGCCCTCTACAATTACCCACATAGGAGGACCTATGTGGATAATAGTTGGAGACTGCACACAAAGGCCAATGAATGCACTTGCATAGGTCTCATCCATATGTTGCACCCCCACACCCTACTCTCATGGGTCATGTACTAGTTGAGTACACTGTAAAGGTGGACATACTGTACATGACATTCACAGGGTATGTTATTGTCAGGGAGGTTATCAAACAGTGGCAGGCTAATCCACTGCTGGGCCTGCAATACTTTCACATTTCAGGGAATAACATGATCCATTTCAGTACACTTTTTAGACTGAAAAAGTATGTGTGCCACTGTAGCCTGTAGACACACACAAAGCATGAGCTGCACCAGATACACTTGTGTTTCTCCAGGCTGTCCTCATTTGGGCAATATTTCTCCTTGTTATGAGCCAAAACAACACCTAGAAACATATCAGATTTACTGTTCCCACACACCCGTTAGTCATACACTTGAGTTGTGCTTCATCATGGGTGGCATGTGAACTGGGTCATGCCTGATGGCAAATGTCACCACAAAGGAAAAGTTTTTCCAGGCAGAGAATGGCATCCTGCTGCAGGCCATTTGCAAACATGATCAGCATATGCTCCAGAACGTGAGATCCAACTGTGCTTCCTGTATGCATGTCTGATGAAACCTTTTTTGTGAGATAAATGTTTTTGCTGGTCAAAATAGAGCATTTGAACAGGTCTGTAGAAGGGTCACATGATTTCTCACACACACACTATGCACCAAGCAACCCACTTGACAGAGGAACTTATTAGTTCAGGTGAGAGTCTGCTGACAAAGTCACTGTTGATAACTATGGAGGTGTCCTTGGCATCTCTGTCTGTGGGGGTTCATACATTTCCAATATCCTTTTGAAGTTCTGGCTTTGATTGTTGAACTGTGCACACAACACATTGATTATTAGTTGGCAATGCTCCAGGTGGGCATTTTGTAACATGTGGTACTATGACTTAGGACCATACAATTATTGAACATGACTTCTTTGTTAAAGAATTATCAGGAGTAAAACTACAATTTCAGTTTGCTGAATATATGTTAATAATAGATTGTTCATTGTATTCTATTATATAGGATTACTTTCAGTGAGTTGGGTGTGTTGTTGAAGGGTTTGTTCATAGATTAGGTCATGTTTATGTGTTTCACAACTGTTTTGTTGGTCAGATCCCTTCACTGTGGATAAAGGCAAGCCTGATGGGAACTGTCTAGGTCTGATAATGATGATGGCAGCAGCCAGTCTCAACACAGTCGGGGATCACAATGCTAGTGATGAAAACGGCCAATGTGATGGCCATATTCCTTCCCCCTTCAATGGACACAGCTCCAGTGCCTGTACAAGTTAGACTAAGGTCACCACTGTAGGCCAGGATGTGGCCAGTGCAACATCATCTCATCTCCAGAAGCAAAGTCACTTTTGGTTGTCAGCAGCTTTACTGAGAATAAAGAAGACATCAGTGGTCAGCCTACTGGTGGTTGTCCGCACTGTGGGTACTGCCTCCTTCTGCTCTGAGTGTCTCTGTGACCACTAAACAGTGGCCATGACTCTTGATGGTCTGGGTAATGACCTTGTGAATGCCTGGGCCATATTTGCAGTATTATGGATAGGTGACATTGGGAATCTATGTTCTGTAAATACCCTTGTTTGGCCATGCCTCATAGCTATCACCATTCCCATGGCTATTCTGCCTCCTCCTCTGGTGGATAAGCACATTATAGGAGTTGGACAGCATAGTCTAGGACATGCTCCTTAGCCATCAAACACCGTCAGTGTTGATGGCACTGTGGGATGTCATGAATGCAGATGTGGCTGGGGTATTCATTCTGTCACCACCTGTAGTACTTTCCATCCCACCTTCATGAGCAGGAAGCATGCCATCCAGTGTCAATGCTGTGGCGCATTCCTGTGAACTTCTCAGGACAGTATGCCCCTGTGGACAGGTAGTACATGGTTGGCAGATAGATCTCGTACGGGTGACCTAGATCTGTCCATCAGGCCCTTTCATATTGGTGCATCTTCTGCTGGAACTGTGTCTATACACACCCACACCCACTCTTCAAAAGTTTCCACCAATGCCCACTCACACCACATTGGAGACACCACCGATTCCCTGCCTAGTCTTAGAGGCTCACCACACTCACCTGTCCATGACTCATACAGTTACACACAGCATTAACTTACACTTCTACAAACACACACACACACACACACACACACACACACACACACACACACACACACACACACACACACACACACACACACACAGATGCACACTGTCCATTGATAACACTTTTAACTGTCACACTCTGCACCAGTGCATAGTGTGGCTGGTAAGTGTATGTTATAGCATCTGGGTGCATTATTGCATCCATCATTTATACTGTTGTATGTTATGCATAATCTGGCCAATAATTATTAACCAGATGCTGTGGCGTAGCCGGTTGTGCTGTGCAGTGTGTCTGACTCCACCTTGCAGCTGACTCATCTGCATACTTTTCGTCAAGCACCTCATTCACTGGTGTTTCTGGAACTTCCTTCTCCCAAATGTCTTTTCCCTGGTGAATCTGTTTTCATGACAACATGCTGTGTAAAACAGCAGTCACTACAACTATATTACTGCATGATTTAGGGACTTCCTGCAAAACACCAACAAAAACTTCTAAACAATGGAAGTAAGCCTTCAACAGTCAGAACACATGTTCAACAATAATTTGTGTCTGTGACAGAGTGGTTTTATATGTATTTTCAGTCATGGTCTGTGGGTTTATTGGTGCCATTAAGACCATGGCTTCATGCCATATTCAGCATCATCAATAAAATGGCCCTCTGCAAAAATCACTCTGAAAAAACTGCTCATATAAGTCAGATGTGCACTAGTTGGGGAACTTGCTGGCACTGTCTGGATGGCCTGCAGACACTGTATATTATACTCAGTGCATTACAGACCATCTGACAGCTGACTGAGTGGAAATCTTTGTGGTTGAGATGCTATTGCCCTTGATTCCCATGTGGGGCTTTTATTGCAATGTGGGTACAGTCAATGGCTGCCAGTACCCTCAGGAAACAGGCTATGTCATACAAATGTCAACATGGTATTGCTTCTGTCCTCTTGTGATTCATAGCAGACACATCTGCTTCCCACATGCTACTGCATGGCATCAACAAAGTGGTGGAGTATCCTTGAGGCAGATGTCTGGGATGTCCTCCATTGGTTATTTGAAGGTCCCTGTTGCTAAAATTCTCAAAGCCACACTTAACTTGGTGTCCACAGGGATGGGTACGCCAGAAATCCCACAATCCTGCATATGATAGTGATACAGCTTGACTAGCTCCTGCATGTTGCATCTTTCCACACAATGGTGGTCCACTACTTCTACATCATGGAGGGCATGGTATGTTATGAGCAGATGGATGACTCTGTGGCACTAACGTGGTTCATCACACCTCTGTGACCACCAACAGTGAGAATGTTTTCTTGCACATACACTAAGTAAAGCAGTAACTACTCTGTACATGTTTTCATTGTCTCTCTCATAACTCCAGAATTTTATTGCAGTCAGCAACACTGACTGTAGTATTTAATTGCAAAAAATATATACATTATTATCATTAGTCTATAATTTGTATATTATGCAGGGAATGGGATTGCAAATTCTTTTATGGTCATGATGTGTCTCTCTGAATTACTTCATGCCATAGCATACAAAATATTTTTAAATCTGAGAGAATAACTTTTCTAGTAAGAAAACATAATACATATTCAAAACCCTTCATGTGCCTCATTTTTAGAAGCAAAATGCAGCACTTTATTCAGCAGTGGGACAGATCAGTAAGGTATAATTTGATGCAATGATCTCTCTGGAGTTGAATAGACATCTTCTTTACAATTTGAGGAGTTAAGGAATATGTTTTTTCTGACTCTTGCAGATGTACACTGTTTAGAGTTTAAATTATTGCCTATTTTCTTTATGACTTAATCATTTATTTTCTAATCATATTTTATGACCTTTTATTTTCCAAGATCTCAGTGCAGAGTGACTATGTACCATAACCGTTGCCACTGTAAAACTACTGTATAGAATTGCCATTTTAAGAATGCATCTCATAATGCATTGATTCTAATTCCTAGGGCAGGTGTGTTCATGATGACTGAATGCCATTTTATAAAGAATAAAAATGACCTGTGATTTAAATGGTGGTGTATCCTGAAGTTAACTACACTACTAGTCACCATTATTACTTAACCAGAGGTGTACATCATTACAGCTGTCCACTTAAATGTCCTGTATGCTGTTGAAGCTACCTCTTAGTGTCCAAATGACTGTTTTATATTTGGCTTGTTTGCTGCCCATATGTTGATTAGATGATTGTTGCCAAGGGTGTAGCCAAGTATACTCTTTGTAGTCTATAGAGTACATTTTTTCTGAGTATCAGAAACACACCAATGTTTCATTAGGCCATACTATGTCTATAACTGTTTGAACTAATGCCTCTAACAACATGTATATAGATTTCTTATTAAGAGGATCGCAAATTAAAAACAATATGTCTAATAGATTTTGACTGAACAGCTGAAAATGTCATACTCACTAAATACTGGGTGGGTGGGGGCAACAGCTTGAGAGAGAAAGAGAGATGTGCCCAATTTTAAATGCTAGATGGATTGGAGGGCAGCAAAAAGAGTTTGTGTGCACAAAATGGAATTCACTGACTACACCCCTGATTGTGGCACTATTCCTTGGAGTTCTTCTAAATTTGGACTTTACTAAAAATTGAATCCTCAAGAAGAACATTCCCAGTAAACTAACTAACTAACTAACTAACTAACTAACTAACTAACTAACTAACTAACTAACTAACTAACTAACTAACTAAATTCATGTGTTTATGGTCTACAGTTTTTTAGAGTATGTACAGAACTTTGCAATTATGTACTGATAGCACATATTCAGATATACACAAAATATTTGAGACATAACTTGGCAAAATATTTGTGAATATAGATATAAATATGACTCACGTAGTGCAAAAAAGTCTTTATCTAGCTAAAGTAATATTTCTTCTCTGTCAAGATAGACAGCATTATTTTGTAGCAACTTTATTTGTATAATTTATGCCTCTCTCATAACAGGTAAGTTATCAAGTATATCAAGTAATTATACTTCTATTCTGTTAGAAAAATTTCATATGCAGTTTCAGCAAAAGTAATCAAATGCATTCTTCAGTGGTATAAATTGATTCCTGAATGTCTGGACTACATTAGATATATGGATATACATATTACAACATCTTTTTTGTGTTATGCATATATAGGTGTTTGTGTCTGAGTGTGTGTGTATACATCCGCATGTGTATGAAAAAAAAGTTGAAATCACAGCAGATTTTATTACCTTCTTAAACAGCTATACATTTGTTATTAATAAAGTGATGTTGCTGATCTTTAAAGCTTACACAATGGCAGACACAACTGAACTGATACTTGACCTGTCTAGTGCAGGTAAAGAGAGATTAATTGTTGTTCATATAATATTTATTTGCATTGTCATAAATGTCATGGTTTCTAAATATATCAACAACCAAGCAGCACACACACAGAACTAATTAGCCTCATATGAAACCTCTCAGCCGAATGAATAAAGCGAATAGTGTTGCTGAGATATCACAAGTTGTTTACAAAATATTAATTTAATAGACGTGTTTACTGTAACTTATAAAATCCATTTTAAGACCTGAACTTTAAACAATGCTACCACTATAAAAACAGTTTGTTGTTTATATATCTTTAGTAACCTCTATGGTTCCAGAGATATGAATATTTGTTTGAAATGTGAGGTATAATTTGATTCCATCAAAAAGCTTAGGCTCTGCCCATTGAAAATTACAGCACAAACTTCTAGAACTCCAGTGAAAGGAATAGGGTTGCATCCTTCCATTTCCTGACAAGCCACACCTCCATATAAAGAAAACACAACCCTAGACTCTGAATAGCCACACCCCATTTAACAAACCATACTCAGAAGTACCAATTTTTAAATGACATATGCGGTGTCTACATTGGCAGACCTTAGATGATATGGATCCCTTAGCAAAGTATTCCATGGCACTCTCCACCTACACTGTCTCCCTTGTCTGCACCCCAGTGCTCACATTTTCCACCCATCTTTGTCTTCTTAAAATATCCAGAGTACTTTTGTTTTGTTTTTCCACACTTTGTCTTACTTGTCATTTATTTCATACATCCTTGCAACACGGCCTAACTGAATGAGACTGTACTATAATAACTGTACAGGAACGAATGTGCTTATGCTGAAGGTCTGCAGGCCACTAAGCCCCCTGAAGTTAGACCTTTTTTCCACAACCTTTGGACCAATGATGTCCTAAACAAAAAAATTGTGACGAAGGAAAGAAGATGATTATTTTGTTCTTTCAAGAAAGAGGTTATGTCCAAGGCTTATTGTTCAATGGCGATAACATAATATTAGCACTAAACCGAGTAGTAGTTATCCACAGACTGAGAATAAAATGCTAGTGAGGACATACAAGTCATATCTAGGATGACCCCCCCCCAAAAGATTTTCAGCATACCTATATGGAGTTAAACTGGGATGAAAGTGAAAAGAAAAATGAACACAGTCATATATTTTATTAAGCTGCTGCTGTCATACATCTATATAACCTGTCTCCACAGTTACAACCCCAGAAAGACAGACACCTTCAGTGTATCCCTCTGAAGTCAAACTAGGATGAAAGTGAAAGAACAAGAAGAGCACAGCAACATATTTCAGACTATTGCTGTTATGTACACATATGCGGCATGTCTCTTTTCCCTTGTACCCAGAAGATATCCGCATATATGCATGTATGATCAGAGTTGGATCCAGCAGTAGGTATCATAGCCCCAATCTGGCCAGGAGGCTAAAGCATTCATTTTAATGTTTCATTCATTTTAATTTTATATATATATAATAAACCTCTAAACATCGTGGTGGCGATGCGTGCATGTTTCTCCTTAAAGGAGAAGACTCTGCCACCGCGGAAGTAGGAAGTAAACGCATTCCACACATTTGCTGAATTTAAACTAGCAGTTCCTCTAAGAGAAAAGTTAAGTGTGTATGTGTGTATGTGTGTGTGGTGTCTGTAATTTAAACTAGCCATTCAGTTTTTGTATGAGAAAGTGTGTATGTGTGTGTGTGTGTGTGTGTGTGTGTGTGTGTGTGTGTGTGTGTGTGTGTGTATGTCTATATTTGTAATTTAAACTAGCCATTCTATTCATATGAGAGATAGTGTGTGTGCATGTGGATGTATATAATTTAAACTAGTGGTTCCGTTCTGCATGAGAGAGAAAGTATGTGTGTTGTGTGACAGCAGAGAGAAGATAGGTGTGTGTGTGTGTGTGTGTGTGTGTGTCTCTGTGTGTCTGTGTGTGTTTATTTCAACATACTTCTCAAGTGTCCAGATTCAGCCTTATAGTTTTGGTCTGTTTCTCATAAAATGTAGGGTTTTCTGGCAATTCATGGAGGACTGAAGTCACAAAATAAGGACATATATATGAGTTTCCATCTTCTTATTTTCAGAAAATGCAGGCAAAACAAATCCTGTTAGTCTAGCAAATTTTTAAGTTAAAAAGAGCACTATTTAAAAACTATCCTCATTTTTGGGCTATTGTATCCTCATAATTTTAGGCTTTGTCCAGATTTCTTACACTAAGAGGTTGAGAGGTACGCATGCCTCACAGACGACCAGATTTTTGCCTCATACTTTTGGCTAATTCTTCATAAAATTTGCAGTTTTCTGGCAAGTTACAGAAGATTGAAGTCACTAAATGATTATACATATAAGTTTCAGACTTCATGGCCTTCAGAAAATGCATGCTAGCACAAATCCTGTTATTCTACCAACTTTCTAAGTTAAAAAGAGCAATATTTAAAATCTATCCCTATTCTGGGCTATTGAATCTTCATTATTTTAGGCTTTGTCCAGATTTCTTGCACTAAGAGGTTGAAATGTATGCATACCTCTCAACTGTGCAGATCTTTGCTCCATATTTTGGCCTCATAAAATTTGTGGTTTTCTGGCAAATCATTGAGGATTGAAATAACTAAATAATGTCATACATTCAAGTTTCAGACTTCATATCCTTCAAAAATGCATGCTAAGACAAATCCTATTATTCTAGTAACTTTCTAAGTCTATAAGAGCACTATTTGAATTCTGTCCCTAATTTTGGGCCTTTGTCCCCCATTATTTTAGGCTCTGTCCAGATGTCTTGTGCTTAGAGGCTGAGAGTTATGGAGATATGGTATGTAATGCCCTAGTTGGGGGGGGGGGGCAGATTAATCAATTAACTTGATCAAGCTTGACCTTGTAATTTGGTTACAGGAGACAAGAGCCTGAATCCTCTACAGAAACTACCAGACTGCTGACTGAATTTTGAATTTGAGTTCAGTGCAGTTTCAAGGGATTATTCGTTTGAGTGCATTTTCATGGAACTGTGAGTTTCAAGGGAAAAGAAGTTTACTGTTGCTCATGCTAAGTCTGTTTTTCAGTGTGCAACTAGCTGTTTTGTTTAGCAAATGGCAGCCACTGTTTGTGCTGTAGAATTTGAAAACAGTGTTAGTAGCATAACTGCCTTTGGTGCAGAAGGTTATGGATTCTACTCCCACACCATGCAGATGGAGTGTTGATATTGCAGTGCCCTTTCGATTACTGATTATTTGGTGCAGTTTAAGAGGAAATAGGGGTCCTGCACTCCTGAGTGTGTCCTCCTTTGTCTGAAATGTCTAGTAACTATGAACTTGTTGGCTTGTCAGTTATTCCCTATTGCAACATTACCAGTTACCAATTTTTTTTAATGTTACACAGACAATTAATTCAATGGCAGCAGGTACTGAATTTGTAGATGAAAACACTGAAATGTAAAGTTGTTGCCAGTAGCAACCTCTCCATTAGTTACATATCTCCTTATTATGGAATTATTCAGACATCGTGCTAATTGACTAATATTGGTGGATTGTAATGACAGTTGTCTGAGTGGCCTTTAATGGTTGACATTTTCTGAAATGGGTAGTTTTGTCATTATTGGTTCATACATTTTGCTTCATTGCTTACTGGAATAATGTTCAAAACTACAAATTTAAAACTCATTCTAAGTGGTGCTGCATTATACAAAGAATATAATTTAATGCAATTGGTAAGGTGAATCAAAGAACACATACATGTATGCATGGCCCAAAAAAATGTGTGCAAGGAGCCTATGTTTTGAAAATGGCCCACAGTAAACTTAATCCTCCACTGGCCAGATGCATTTTCTTTGGGTGTGGGTTTTAATGCTGTTTCAATGAATGTGAGTTTCAAGTGCAGAGAAGTTTACTGCTCATGCTAAGTCTGTTTTCATTGTGAGGCTCTATTGTTTGTTTAGCAAATGGCTGTTAGTGTTTGTGCTATTTTATTTCAAAATCTGTAATCATTGTAAAAGTAAACAAGAAAGCAGTTATGTACACTGACAGGTTTTAAAGAGTGTTTATGGTAGATGGGGAGAAATACCCAAGTAGTGGAACACTGGAATGGCTGGAAAGAGGGCTACTGGGAAGGGGGTAGGGGGTTTCCACAAAAGGGGCTGCTTTGAGGGGTCCTGATTTATTACCCTGCCTAGGGCCCATGTGACATTGATCCAGCTATGCATATGACTTTAAGTGTGAAGGATGTGGAAAAAAAAAACAGTTGCATGAATTCATTCCAGCTTGGTGCTCCTACATAGTACACTGGTCCTAGACAAGCTATAGTGACATTCTGTTCAAAGCTATAATATGTGATTTTAAGGAAAGTTACAGAAATAATGACCACAATGTTCCCAGTCAACACACAAGGTATAGTGACCTTTTGTATATACCTCTAAAATTTGACTGTAAGGAAAATTAGAAAAGGACCACAGTACCCACATCCCCACACTATAGCAACCTATACGCCCACCTCTGAGTAGGGTCACTTTTAAAGTAGGTGGGACTCACAGCTGAGGGCCATACTAAGCCATTTATACAACCTAGAATGATGGTCCCCCGAGCCTCTGAGGTTGTACATTTTCTGTGAAGCATTGTATGCCTTATTTTTCCACTATCCAGGAGATTTATGTATGCAATATTATTTTTACAAACACACACACTTATATATATATATATATATATATATATATATATATGTAAAACCTAAAGGACTCCTTATCTAAATCTTGGATCTGCTCCTCTTCTAATTCTGGTTGACCACTTTTAGCTATTTCCTTAACCCACTGACTTATTTTCCTTTTCCCACCCAGACGATAATCCAGTCACCAACCACATTTTCTGGCCCAGATCCCTTTTCTCTCCCACTCTCTCTCCAGTTCTGCTTCTCTTCATGCTATCTCTTTTTACTACCCCTTCCTAGGACCACTGCAACATCTGCTAACCCTTTCATATGCTCATCCCACCTCACTCTTACCTCATACTTTTTAATTTCTTTTAAATCCTGACCCTACCCATACTATGTAATTTCATTTTTATTTGATGATTAATTTTGAAACCTTTACTGTTCACTGTAGATCACAAATAGGAATCACTGCATTTTTCATGTTTATTCAATGTTAACCTGTTTTCAATTAAATGTATTACTTAATATTATGTTACTTACTTGTAATGTTATCTATTGTAGCTTTTCTCCATGGGTCTGTTCTGAAAATGGGTGCCTCTGTCCCAGTCAGACTTTCCTAGCCACCAAATGTCAATAAATATGCTGTTTATGTATATATATATATATATATATATATATATATATATATATATATATATATATATATATATATATATATATATATATATATATATATATATATGGGTCTAGGACTTTTGATTGAATGATCAAAAGTCCGAAACCCAAACAGCCTGGCATACTTACGTGAAAGTGCTTTTCACAGAAGAAGCACTTTTGTGTAAGTATGCCTGTTGCAGAGGCCATTCTACAGTGAGGATAAGGGAAAATTCCCTTTTCCCCACTGTAGTGCAATCTTGGAGGGAGAATATTAAAGTAGGGGGGGTGTGGAGGGCACAGCCCCCCTGCTAAAACGTTAATGTAGTGTTTTTTTTTTTTTTTAGTAACATGCTTTAACAAAAGCATTTTTCGGTGGTTATGGATTCAGATGTTTGATCATTCAATCAAATGTCCTAGATTCATATATATATATATATATATATATATATATATATATCGGGTTTCACTTTATAATCTCAAAATACTGAAATGTCGAATTTCAGTATTTTGAGACTGTAAAGTCGAAAGTGCAGTTATACGAAACTGCATAATAGTGAATGTGGAAATGTCGCATTCACCATTATCTGTTCGTGTACGTGCAGTGCGGCTTGTGGATTTAGCTGGGGTTTGAGGTAAGTGGTGCTTTTGTAAGGGTATTGGGTAGGGATTTAAGAGTGTGTGAGTGTGTGTAGTGGTGAGTTTTATGTGTTTGTGTGTTTAGTGCAACCTCGGAGTTAGTATATATATATATATATATATATATATATATGTAGGGGGGCGTGGGGGGTGCAGGGGGGCTTGTCCCCTTCTTTTAACAAGATTGTTTGTGTGTATCCTAGTTTTCTTGTGTTTGTGTGTGTTGGCTTGGTTTTATGTAGTGTTGGCAGGTAGGTGTACTTGTGTTTGTGCGGTGTAGTGTTTTGTTTATGTTACATTCATGGTTTGAAATTTTGCGGTTTTAAAGTTTCGTTTTTTTGATTTTTCAGCTTTATAGTCTCGAGATACTGAAATTCAATATTTCAGTATTTCGAGATTATAAAGTGAATATATATATATATATATATATATATATATATATATATATATATATACACACACACACACACACACACACACACACATATGTGTGTGTGTGTGTGTGTGTATGTGTGTGTATGTGTGTGTGCAATATGTGTGCATACAATGAATTATTTATAATAAACAATAAAATATCACAAGATAGAAACACACACACATACATGTGAACTCAAACAGACACAGATAACATGTTTTTTATAGGCAAATTGGAAGAACATTAATTCATCTATGGTATGTCTTTGGGGAGTTGGAGAAAATAAGAGAACCTGAATAAAGCCCACACAGAAACAGGGAGGACATGTAGGCTCCACACTGATGGGGCCACAGCCAAGATCTCAGACAGAGAGACAAGAGGTGCAAGCTGGCAACACTATTCACTTTCCCACTGTATCAAGGATGTGTCCCTGACACATACATTCTGCCAGACTACCAAAAATAGCCACTTATTGTGTGCAGTGCTGATGTTTGACAGTGATGGAAAGCTGATGAACTTATGCCTGACTTGTTGGTCTTATATACACCAAAGCACACACGCGTGCACACACACACACACACACACACACACACACACACACACATGAAAGCATAAGCCACACAATGGTTGTCTTTACACTATATTTTAATGTAGTGTGGAATTCAAAGTGAAACTGTAAACATTGTAGGAAACACACTTCAGAAATGTGCTTTGTCTCTGAATGATTAAAAACACCTTTCAAGTACTCACCATAAATGGATTTCCTGACACAGACCCTGAATTCTGGATTTTCTGACAGAGACCCTTATTTCCTGACTGTCAGGAGGGAATGAGTTGAAGATTTTTTTTTTTTTTGTAGGAGGCCACTTCCACTGGCACAGAGTGATTAAGCCCTGACTACAGCCCAGGTGACGTGAGTTTGGTTAGCATCCAGTGGGGAACTGGAGGACGGAATAATAAGGCTTTAGCTGCTCAGTTATTATCAGGGAGGAGAAAGATGGGAATGATGTGAAAGACCAGGCAAGATTTCTTTCTAGCCTTAACATAGGCAGGGGCTATGAAAGGCTGCTGTGCTGGGTAGGTGCAAATGTCAACTATGGCATTACCACTCAGTGCTCCGGACTGAGATGTTACCAAGGTCAGGCAGCAGTACCTGCCCAGCCTACAGCAAGTTAGCAGTATGTTAAAGTGGTAGTGCTAAACCTGTCCATAATGTGCTTCTGCAAGAAGAAGTCATGGATTTCATTCTTGCTTTCCTCTGGTGGGAGATAGGAATACAAGCTTGGAAACCCTGACATGGAGGAGATAAATCCTTGGGTAAATCTGCAAAAAGTGATTGTGGCATTGGGAAGAGATGTAGTTGAGAAAAGCCATGCTGCACTATAGACATCCTGCAAACACCTAACCAAGAATAACCCATGAAGGAGGTTGTGCAGGAGGGGGTTGCACAAAGAAATAAGTATACTAACTCTGAGATTACAATACTTAGGAATAAATTGAATAGTTACTTTAACAGTCAGTCCAGCATTTCTTTTGCTTCTGACTTACTGCAACTTTAGATTTAGTATGTAGTTCCCATGGTATATGAGCAGAGTCTCCAATTAGGGGGTGCAAAGCTTCCCTGTACAAAACATATTTCCAGTTTTACTTCTTGTAATCTTAAGTTGTAAGCTTTTCAGTATTTAAATAAATTAAAAAAGTCGACCCAAACCCCTCTCCTGATAAATGAGCACTCAAAAACGCAATACAGTTCAACTCTTATTTTATAGATAATCGTCAACATCTAATCTCAACCCTGCCGAACAACCACATATCACCACATCCACTTTCACCTTTAAACTTGTGCCCACATTGTTTATAAATCTACTCTTAAACAAAATTGTGCTCTTCCCCAGCTAATGACCTTCCAAGTGAGTACCTAAAAATAGCAACCAATAGCATTGCCTATCCTGTCTCAATTTTTATAAACAGGTCAAACTAGGAATCCCATGTTCCCTCTTTCTGAAAAAGTCACACATTATCCCTCTGTACAAAGGAAGAAATTCAACGGACATTACTAACTTTAGACATAGCAGTTCTATCTCTTCTTGCCAAAATACTTGAAAAATGTATTCAAAAACAATTGCTAGACTATCTGCTGCAGGAAAAACTCCTGTCCCCTACACAACATGGCTTCCATCCTTCCCACAGTACTAGAACTGCCCTTCACACCTATATAATTACTGTCGATAAAGCTAGAGATAACGGCAAACTAGTTTCTTCCTTACATCTAGACTTGTCTAAAGCCTTCAACACAGTTTGTCACAGCAAACTTCTGCTTCAACTGTCCTCACTCAATCTCTCTCAGACCATCCTTCTTGGTTCAAAAGCAACTTGTCCAATAAGTATCAGTCAGTAAAATGGCACTCCACGCTCTCTTCTTACCTCCTAGTCACCACTGGTGTACCACAAGGCTATATCCCTGGTCTCCTCCTCTTTAACATTTTCACCAACACCTTCTATACATCCACACAACAGGCCATCCTAATATAGTATGCAGGTGATTCCACTCTGATTTGCACAACTGACAGCATGGTATGCCTCCAAAAAATTATTTGGGAAGATTCAGCAGCCACTAAAACTTGGCTTCATAACTCACAGCTAATGCTCAATCCAAAAAAGACCAAACTACTACTTTTTTCCCCAAATCCCTCTCTCAGGAAAAAAAAAACAACATTTAAAGTCCTCTCTCTATAATACAATCATTGAAGTCACTTCTTATAGCAGACTATTAGGAATGATAGTGGATGATAGTCTTAAAATCGACCTGCATATACATAAGATAAACTCATCAAAAAACAGGGATGCTTTACAGAGCCAAAAACTGTCTCCCCAACGCAACTAAAACTACACTTGCCACTGCTTCTCTCCTTCCCACACTTCTTTATGGCACTCCCATCCTTACAAATCTCCAGGCTTCACAAAAATTAAAACTAAAACAATGCTATAACAAAGTTGCTAAATTTGCAGCAAATACCCCTTTCAGAACCCACCACTGTATAGTACTGAAAAGCCTTAAGTGGTTAGAACTGCCTCATCAACTAACAAATACACAGCTTCTTACCACCTATAAAGTTATCCAACATCCATCTGCCTGTCCAGCACTAAAAAACATTCTACACAACTATGTTCCCAGTTGGTCATTGTAATGCAGTGGACAAAAACTCCTGTCTGTCTACAAACCTAACAAATCTGCTGGGTACTGTCTGTACTTGTACAAGGTTGTTAAGACCTGGAACTCCTTACCGGTATCCATCAGGTCAATACCCCCCCCCCCCATCTTTCAAAACCATTCTAAAAGACTTCCTATCTAGAATCTGATTCTGTTCTTCCTCAAAACCAGGATAAACTATATCCCTAAATGTGAACAAGTACCTTTTTATTCCTTACACCTCCTTACTCTCCTTGTTCATTTACTTCCTTACTTCTCTGACTTTGTCTCTAAATATACCATAAGCCTGTTTTTCCTCTTACTTCATATTTCAATTTCTGTTTGTATTTAAACAAACTTTCTAAAATATCTATAAATATTAATGATTGCACTATAACTTGTGTCGATTCTTAACCATTGTTTTTATATTATGTCTTATCTGTTACATTTATTTAAATTGCAGATGTTTTGTTTTATTTTTTGAAGACTGTTGTTCTTAAAATGTTTTGTAGTAATTTAAAGCTTTTCTCCCCGGGCTCCTCTAAAAATGGACTTTTACCCAGTTGGAATTTCCCCATAATCAAATATCAATAAATAAATGAAGCAAACAAATAAACATTGCCATTTTTCATTATTAATAATGCAACTGATACATTATGTGCATTTCATGTACTGTTATCAGTGACACCTTTCAAAACAGTAATTAAACTTGTGTTTTCAGTAACTTGGGTACTTCACTCTATTACTGAGAGTAGAAGAAATAAAACTTGCACTGGGGATGCTGCAAACTAAACATTATTATTTTGTTTTAGATACATCAAATAGCCTTGGGGTATGAGAGTTTGTGTAAACTGTTGTAAATATAATACAAGCATGAGAAACAGAAGTAACACAACTTAAATGCTGACAAAATATTTTACGCAAGTCACAATTAATTACAGAAGCAAGACCCTTAAATACATGTTAGAAATGAGTAAAATGTAAATTCCAACATTTATTTAACAAATTAAATTATGTGAACACATGGAGGAATTCTTACATTTCCATTAAATTATATTCTTTCCACTATACATGAAGGTAGTATGCATCATAATGTGAAAAACAACTTGATTTGTATTTATTTATTATTTGTATTATTTCTATTAAACTACAGATGATAGATAATCACTCGGATTCAGCAAGCAGCTGTGCAGGAATACGTTATTCCTGCATGGCAGAGACCGTTCCTGTTCAGCATGGCAGCACACCATGCATATGTATAAAGGTGCGCTGCCATGCTGTAAAACGGACATAGTTCCATGTACAAGTGCAGGGGGTGTGTCTAAGAGCAGAGCTCTCACAATACACATGACGCCCTGCACTCCAGAATTGCTGTTCGGCAATTTAAAATGAGTGGAATGCTCGTAACACCCCCAACCCATCAGGGTAAGAAATCTGGACAAAGTCATAAGGGAAAATCATCCCTACCAAGCCAAAGGTTGATAGAATAACAGATTTAGCATAAGCACATAGTGCACACCTCCTAACCTGCCAGAGTAAGGAATGTGGACAAAGCCATAAGGGACAATCATTCCACAAAGCAGAAAGTTGATGGAATGTTTGGCATCTTGTTTGGCATCTACTTCTCTGAAGTACAGGTCAACACTAAAGGACTCTGGCTAACAAAGTTTGCAGATGACTGCAAACTGGGAGCCATTATTGAATCGCCAAATGATGTGGATACTCTACAAAAGGGCCTTACAGAAACAGATGCTTGGTGCCAGAGCCATGGGCTCAAGCTCAATGCCAAGAAATGTATTGTTATCCCCTTTGGGAAAAAACATGTATCCATGAATTACCATATAGGTGGCAGCACACTAAACACAGAAAGTGTGATAAGAGACTTAGGGACACAGGTGGACAGTGGTCTCACCTTCGATAAACACATCGCCACAACAGTCAGGAAATCCTTCTATGTGGCACACCTCATCACGAAGGGCTTTTCATCCAGAAAAAAGGAGGTCATTGTCCCACTGTACTCATCCCTCATTAGACCCATCATAGAATACAACGCCCCATTTGGTATGTACCTCTCAAGACATCTGCAACAACTGGAAAGGCCTCAGAAATACCTCACTAAAAGAATCACAGGCCTAAAGCAGATGCCCCACGCTGACCGCCTTAAAAACTCCAGCTATACTCTGTCGCATATCGTCTACTCAGAGGCGATCTCTGCTTAACATACAAGGCCATGTCAAACCCAGAGCTGTTGGACATGCTACACTTAAAGAAATCCCAATCCCTCAGAGCTACACGCTCCAGGGATCTAAACCTTGTCATCACAATAAACAAAACATGCTGGAGGGATAGGTTCCTGACCCAGAGACTCCCCAGACTCTGGAATAGATTGCCCATACATGTCAAGCAGAGTGCCTCTTTGGACCTCTTCAAGAGGAACCTTGATGATTGGATGGGAGAAAGGAAATTCACCCCAGGGATCACGTCAGTCGCCCTGCTAGACAGGGGTCCAGGAAAGTAAATAATGTGGGAAGAAATAGCCAGGGAATTGTTATGGCTAGGCTTGTATAGGCCCTAGGGCTGATAGCCAAGTACCAACCTATGAACCTATGAACCTATGAATAATAGGTTCAGCATTAGCATGGATATTCTGAAGGGGTACAAATAAAAAAACACAACAAATACATTTTTTTTTATATATGCAATAAAGTTTAAGCATAGCTGTATGGGTGTGCTCGTTGCTTAGCTATGCTTAGCCCAGCTGAAATGACATGATAAGTTAAAAAGCAATAGACATCCAACATAAGCATAAGTGCAATGGTGTAGCAGTTAGAGCGTACGCCTTGCATGCATTCATTCACAGTTTGAGCTTCACCAAAACCATTTCCATTTTGTATGTGTAAACATTAACATTTTAATTTTTTGCATACTTATGTAAGAAGTAACTGATTTTTCTCAACCAGAGTAGTGTACTAGGCCCAGATGTGAGGTGTCAGTTTAATAAAGTAGTGAAACCCCCATAAACACAAGTGCCCCATACAGTATATTCATACAAGAATAAATTAATCACAGCACATTGGGGGATGTCAGGGAAGGCAAATAAATCTATATTATGTAATCAATGATGAATCAATCCCATACAGGTGGTAGACCAATAATAAAGCATAAGCAATGCGAAGCATTGCACAACTATGTTGACCGGGTGTAAGCATTGTGTACATATGAATACTAAGCAATGGATAGCCCAGCTAAGTGGATTTGCCCATTGGTAAGCAATGCTGAACCTGCCCCTTTAAGCACTGCCAACCTTAGCTAAGCAGCTTTGCCAGTAGTTTAGCTTAGCTCAGCATTTGTAAAACTGTCTAATCATGGCAAAGGGTGGGAATCGACTGTATTTAAGCTCTGCAGGCAGGAATACAGCTCATAACTGGTTGTAGCTCTCCACTGTAGGTAGTATGGCAGGTGTTGGAGTGGGCATGCACTTCTGGCTGCAGAGCTGGGGCATACAGGAGTCCAAGGTCATGGTAGGACTCCAGGTTAAAAAAAAAAACACATGACATGAGACTGCTGCAGAACCAGTACCAGGACCCCCAATATAAAGCGGAAGCCTGGGAAAGTCTCGCCCTTGATCTCACCAGTGCCGCTGGTATCCCTTGGACTGGTGAGCAGGTCCAGCACCACTATGCTGACTTGAAATCAAGGAAGATGGAGCTCTTGGAACAGTGGGTTGAAGAAGGAAGAGACAGGGGAGATGACCCAGCAGTGTGTAAGTATTCATAGCAATAATTGTTTAACAAAGTCCAGACTGTGTATGTGATGGATAGGTATGCATAAATGTTTTTCTAATTTCATTACAGCTGCAGCTGACTGGGCTGTGAACAAGGAAGCCCATGCCAGCAGGTTGCAAAGGCTGCGTTGCAAGGCAGGTGAGTAACAATCCTGCGTGTAGTAGTTATACCAAATAACTATAAAGGAGTAAAATGTCACCTGGCAGTATACAAAATGTGTATGGTTTGTACTGAATAAACCAGACAATATGACTGAAATAGTCTCTTATAGGTCATATTTAAATAAAAGTGTAACTGCCTGGCAATAAAGTTCTAAGTACTGGACTGGTTGTGTTTACTCTAGTATTGTATGGCCTCACATGTTGCATTCACCAAGATCTGGTATGTGAATAGCACTGTTGTGTCAACTGTTTCTCACACTGTGCTACATAAAATATGCCTAGGGATGTCTGTATAAGAATGCTGTGATTTCAAGGTCAGATTGTACAACCAAGATAGACTTAGACCAAAAACACTGAAGGAAAAGATATCACTTTCTTAATAGGTCACTCTGATGAAACAGAAATTGTTGTATTTTTAGTACACACAGCCATGGTTCAAATCCTGGGAGTGGTAGTAAGCTGTATGCATAATCACACCTCTCAACTGTACAGATTTCTGCAGAATGTCCAGATTATTGCCTAATATTTTTGGCCTGTTCCTCTATTTTCCTGGCAAATCACTGGGATCATCTCAAGATTATAGTCACTAAATAATGACTTCAGATCCTTCAGAAAATGTATAGTAAAACAAATCCTGTTACTCTAGCAACTTTCTAAATGTTTATTATGTCCCTATTTGTATCCCCAGTTTGTCAAGCTTTGTACAGCTTGTTTGCATTAAGAGGCTGATAGGTATGTGCGGAATTATAACTATGAATTTGGGAATATATGTAGAAACAGCCAGGTAGAGTTAACAAACATTCCCTCCACAGGTCTACCAGGTAATAGAAGGAGAAATTAGCTATAAGATAGTTGAAGTATACACTGTGTACAAATATACCACTGCCCAAACCAAGGCCATAGGGTATTGTAATAATACCTGTAGAGTAATGATTAGAACAATGATCATTAAAGTTGTGAGTACTGCAAAGATATACAAGTTGTTAATTGACTTCTGTCTCTCCATTCCCCACCATATCAGCAACAATAATCTAAACGCACAAATCAATGGGTATGTTTTACTCCAAACATACTGTTGGGAAATGTGGCCTATTGTTCAACAAATACTGAAATGTGTTTCTATTAATGTTCCATGTTGAAATACTATCATGGGTGGCCTGTTGCTATCAATGTAATTTGCATGCCGTTGTAATGGCCACTGTGGTTCCATATATGCATGTGTTCTGTTTGCTATGCAGCCGTTCCAAATCTGTTGTTTTGGGTTAATGGGAATATCTATGCATGCTGTTATAACTAATCTTGGATTGTGTTGACTATTACTAACCCACATATGTTGTAAAACTGTTACACCATAGCACATTTAGGAAGGCCAGTCCCAGCAGACTCACCTGTCCCACCACAACAGCATGTCTGGGACCCACCCCGGGACATCCTCGTTCACTGGTCCTGCACCACCCCTGGGAGTGGGAGTAGACAGGATCCTGTCAGGTGAAGCCAGGTCCGGGGTTTGGTGTGTAGCAGCTCCGAAAGGAGTTTGGAGATCTGCTACACCAGCTTGAGGGCCATGTGGTGCAATTAGAGGGTCAGACTGCCCCTCCTGCTCAGCCACAACACAGCCACATTCAGGGCCATGAAGGTGCAGTGGTGATTGCCCATTGGTGGGATCTCAGTCCCACTGTTTCCACTTGGGGGCTCATGGGCTTCCAATTTTCAAACACCCCTACCCGTCCAAAGTGTTTACCTCCTACATGTTTCATATACCACTCCTGTATGCTGTCTTTTCTGTCATCCTACCCAACCTACCTCCCCAAATATACCTACTATCCTTCCTCAACATCCCACTCTCAACTTAAAAAAAAGAAGGGCAATCTGTTTCCCCCCAAAAAACTTGCCCCATACATAGCTGTCCATTTCACACACATGTCCACTGGACACATGTAATCTGGTCTAATTGGCTTCGCAGCACATTATTGCTGTCCTTACCCCCCTCTCAGGAGTTTGAGTGTTCAAATATACCTCCAAATTCAGTATATATGTACAGCTGTTGCTGTAGAAGAAATGGACAGCTATGAACCTTCCCTACACCCATCCTGCACATCCCTAGCTACTTTCCTTATTGTCTTTCCCTCTGTGTGCCCCCTTTTTCACCACTGTCCTATCACCCTTTTTTTTAAAGAAATTAGCACAGGGTTAAGTGGGAGTAAGCACTTTTAAGCAGTAGTAAGTGGGATTAAGCCTGTTTGCGTGACACTAAGCAATGCATACTCAGATTAAGGACTTTTCAAGTTAATTGTCTGCAGGCATATTTAACTGGAAGTTAGCATTGCTTACCACCACACAAATCCACTTACAAGTGCTTTAACCACTCTGTATCCAACAGCCCTTGTTCTATACAGCAACGGTCCTTGCAAGTCTTGAACCCAGGACCCTGCACACCACAGCCATAGCAAGTTACTAAGCCATCTGAGCTGCAGAGATCTGTGATGTTTTCTCAAACATATGCAGTGCAGTCATTCAACAGTAGGGAATATATATATATAATATATATATATATATATATATATATATATATATATATATATATATATATATATATATATATATATATATATATATATATATATATATATATATATATATATATATATATATATATATATATATATAATATATATATATATATATATATATATATATATATATATGTGTGTGTGTGTGTGTGTGTATGTGTGTGTGTGTGTATGTAGTGCATTCAGACATCGGATCCACACTCTGAACCTCTCACTGCAAAACATCTGACCAAAGGTACTATAAATGGGGGTGAAGGGGTCCAAAATAGGGACGTCTTGTAATTATTGCCATTATTACAAACAACCGTTCGCTATGGAGAACCAAATAAGGGTCCAGACCAAGACTGTAGATGAATGTTTAATCCAAACTCTATAACGCTTTACACACAAAAAATACGTTTTCGAAAATCTTCGTGAGAAGGCAAACACCAGAAAACAATAATGTTACAATTAAATACCTTTGTGTGAATAAGTGGACCAATAAATTCATAGCATAAATAATGAACCAATAATTCAATTAAAAAGTTACAATTGTCAATTAAGAAGTTTAAAAATTTCAAGCGTCCTCTTCCTTTGACTCAGCCCAATAATAGAAATATAAAAATTGTATATGAATAAATAAATGTCTGTTTAAACAACTAAATGTATATAAATATAAAAAAATTCATAAAATTAATATGTACCTTAAAATATATAATTTCTATTGTACAAATATAAAATACAAACAACAGTTAAAACATTGTAAGTTCGTTTATAACCAGTTGTGTTCCTATAATGCCCTCTAGTGGAAATTTATAATTTGGCACTCCTCAATTTTAAAACTGAAGTAATGGATACCATATCATTTAGGCCAGGATCTCTATTAGCTTCCAAAATAATTTGCCATAATAACTCTCTGTATTCAAGTTTTGTCTCCCACATACCTCCCCTAACATCTTTGGCAACCGCTTCAATTACAAAAAAAAACAAAAGAGGCTTGTGGGCAACTTAATGTATGTCTATAAAGTGCATTATTCATATTATGTTTATTAATTTCATAATAATGTTCATATATTCTTAATTTTAAGTTCCTCTCGGTTTTACCAACATAAAAGGAACCACAAACAGAACAAAGAGCTAAATAAACCACACCATTGGTGTTACAATTGGAAAAAGAATGGGCTTTAATATGTTTGTTCCGACTAGGTATATAAATCCTGGAATTATTAATAATATGTGAACATTGGGAACATGAACCACATTTAAAGGTCCCCAATTTTCTAGATGGACCTTCAACTCTTGAACCACCCCCAAACTCAAATAACCTCTTGAAGTTAGTGTCCCTTCTATAAGTAAATCTCAAAGGTTGACTGTGAATTTGTTTAAGTTCAGAAATTTGTTTGAAGCGTTCCTATTCTCTGGAGACAGTTTGTTTTATGTAACCTGAATCCCTGTATAGTCCATAACATATGTTTCATCCCAATTGTTGATGGAATTATTGGGATTGAAATGAGAATTTGGTCCTTCATCACAACCTAAAATGGGGGCAAACCTAATTCTCCTACCTTCAAACACCTCTTTACTGACTTCACAAATCAAATTTTCAGGATAACATCTCCCTCTGAACATTTGAATAACAAAATCACAATCATTTAAAAATTCATTGTCTTCAGAAGTCATACGACTTATTCTTACTAACTGTCCTTTGAGTAAATTATTTTTTTGAAAAAAGAATAGCGTTCTCCATAGCGAACGGTTGTTTGTGGTTTTGGTTTTCTTTGTTCGCTTTCATCTCCTGTTTTAATTATTGCCATTATCCCTTCCTCCACAGCTGAACTGTTCTGTCTTGCAACAAAATAACCAGTCCTTGCAAGTCTTGAACCCAGGACCCTGCACATCATAGCCAAAACAAGTTACCACTAAGCCATCTGAGCTGTAAGATGCTGGGATGATTTCTCTAACATATCATGCAGAACAGTCAGTCTACCATAGGGAATGTACAATGTGGAAACACCAAACATTCTAATGATACATACACACACACACACACACACACACATATATATATATATATATATATATATATATATATATATATATATATATATATATATATATATATATATATCAAGAGAGCATATATAGAGGGTGCACAGAATATCAAACAGCCATTATTCCTACAGTTGCCACCGTTTCAAATGGCCAGTGTCTGATTCTTTCCTACAAATGAGAATTATTGCATGAAACATATATCCACACAATGCAAAGGACATGCCACCACACACAGTTTGCATACATAGAAATGATTATTTGTGTATTATTTCAGTTGTTTATGCCATTTCTTATAGCATTTAGGTGTTTGAAATACATAACTGACTAATGCCACTCTCAAAGAAAATATATGATACAGTAATATTTAAAACATAACATACTTTGCTGTCTAGGCTAAAGCCTTCAAGTAGTACAACAGTAAAAACACACTTGCCTTGAAGATAAGAATCAATCAACAATTAATTACAGATGTAGTTCAACAGCATCCAATTACACTATACAGTCAATCCCATAGGGGGAAAGTATCAATTGTCACAATGTAAATGTATCTGTTACATAACAATGCTTAACTTAAAATGTCACTATCACACTGACCAACAGAACTGTGTGCAAGACTGTAAGCTCTATAGCCCACCACTGTTCCCATGGTGAAATGTATGAAAATGTACAGCCATATACCTTTATGTTTCTTATTACTGATATTCCTCACATGTTGTAACAGCCTAGGTTAAAAACATTTAATACCCTCCCCCATAAAATGTCTTGCAAGGGCACATAACAGAATTCTCTATACACTGACCTCCAGACTGTAAAGGGTCACATATATTTTGTCCAGCTGTAGCCCTCATATATATGGACCCTACCCCAGAACCTGTGTGGGAGTCCACAACATCACTGGAATGCTAGCAGGAATGTCAGCACTAAATAATGATAGACCATGCCTATCAACCTCTTACTGCATGACATCTGGACAAAGTCTTGTATATAGGTGGAGGACAGAGGTTGAAACACATGGCCATATTTGAAATATTGCTGTTATACACTGTAAATGTTGCTGCTGTTACAGGATTGGTTGCAACATACCCTTACTCAGGAATATAAAGTCAGAAACACAAATGGATGTTGCCATGTACTGATAGCAATCAACGGAGAGAATGCCACTGATATGTCAGACAAGACCTGTGTGGGGAACAGACAAAACATAACACCCAATCCTCTGGCCATCATGTGGATAGGCCCACAGTTGACAGCTATGCAGACAGACTGCGTTCCATGCAAAACTAGCATGTACACACAAACCCTGTAAAACTAGCAGTATTCAATGCATATAACAGCAATACTCACACACTGTCCCTAGGTCTGGAACTTTATAAAAACATGTAGTTGGTCTGTGTCCACAAATCCTGTTGTAAGAGGTATTCCTACCTGCTGCCTGTAACACTGCTGCCAGCAAACATGAAGGATGTCTTCCATACAGGAAAGGTAAAGGGACAATGCCCACATGATGTAGTTATTTATAGTAGTGGGTTGCTATGACATTGGCTATTGGAAGAACTACACAGCCACCTGCATACAATTAGCAAGTGGGGCACAGCAATTGGTGCAGATGCCATCACCTGAACATGAACATCACCTACAAAAGCCATGCTTCAACCTATTCAAACAAGCTTGATCATCGTAGTGGAGAGATAGAGAGAAAGAGAAAGAGAGAGAGAGAGAGAGAGAGAGGCACCAAAAACAAAACACATAAACAAAACCTCAAAATAAGAAATAAGAAACAAGAAGACATCCTGTACACAGAAGGAACCTGAAGATAAACCAGGTATGTGAAACATGTACGCATGTAATTGAATGTAGTACTTGGTCTGTAATAATAAGATAGATAATTATGAAAGATGTATATGTGCCATCAATACTTGCTGTAAGGATATCCTGCTGAACAAAATGCTATGTACATAGCATCTGGCTCTGTCTGCAGTGAGCCATACCTGTCAACTGTGAAGATCTTTACAGAATGTCAAGATTTACATCACAGTGTTTGTTCTGTTCCTCCAAACATCTATATTAGTCTGGAAAATAGCTGGAGATGGAGGTAATGAAGTCATGACAGACACATGAGTTTCAGATCCCACCAACTTCAGAACAGTCACTGTAATGTGAAATGTATCATGCTACAAACTTCATAGGTTTGTAATAGGTATATCTACGATCTGTCCCTATATATCCTCCCTAATGTTAGGCTTTGTCCACATGTGATGCTCTAAGAGCTGGATAGGTTGGGTCACAGCTGACACACCCTGGGAAAGGACAGCTCACATATGGCAACAACTAGAGTGTCTGTCAAACAGTCATGCCTGTGCCACTGCTAGGCCAGTTAATGGGATGTTACCCATATCCATATCCATATGTTACCTGTGACTATGAGTATTATACATGTTTGTATTGTTCATAGGTTTATAGGTTCATAGGTAGGTACTAGGCTATTGGCCCTAGGGCCTATATAAGCCTAGCCAAAAAGGTACTCTGGCTTTCGCCATCCAAGAAAATTATTTTCCTGTGCCCCTGTCGAGCAGGGCCACAGAGGTGATCCCCGAGGTGAATTTCCTATTTCCCATCCAATCATCAAGATTTTTCTTGAAGAGTGCTAATGTGGAGCTTTGTTTGATATAGATAGGTAGTTTGTTCCAGAGTATGGGAAGTCTCTGGGACAGGAATCTATCCCTCCAGCATGTTCTGTTTATTGTGGTGACAAGGTTTTGGTCCCTAGAGCGTGTAGCTCAGAGGGATAAGTGGAGCATGTGCAACAGCTCTGGGTTTGCCATAGCTTTGTATGTTAGGCAGAGATCGCCTCTGAGTAGGAGATATGTGACACAGTAAAGCTGGAGTTTTTTTGAGATGGACTGCATAGGCCATCTGTTTGACGCTGGTAATCCTCTTTGTGAGGTATTTCTGCAGCCTTTCCAGTTGTTGTAGATGTCTTGTGAGGAACATACCAAAAGGGGCGTTGTACTCTATAATGGGTCTAATGAGTGATGAGTAGAGGGGAACAATGGCCTCTTTTTTTCCTTGATGAGAAACCTTTTATGATGAGGTGTGCCACGTAGAGGGATTTCCTGACTACTGTGGCAGTGTGATTATTAAAGGAGAGACTACTGTCCACCTGTGTCCCAAGGTCTCTTATCACACTTTTGGTGTTACGTAGACTGCCACCTATGTGGTAACTCATGGGTACAGAGTTTTTACCAAAGGGGATGACAATGCACTTTTTGGCATTGAGCTTAGGGCCATGGCTTTGACACCAGGCATCTGTCTTAGTGAGGCCCTTTTGTAGGATGTCCACATCATTAGGAGTTTCGATTATGGCTCCTAGTTTGCAGTCATCTGCAAACTTTGTTAGCCAAATACCTTTTGTGTTAGCCTGTACTTCAGAAAAGTAGATACCAAACAGCAGAGGACCCAGGACTGAACCCTGTGGTACTCCACTTGTCACTGGTCTGAAGTCAGATTTGGAGTCTGCTGCTTTCACAGTGTGAGTTCTGTCAGTGAGCCAGTTGGCAACCCATCTTGTGACATAGGGATTTATACCTAGATTTATGAGTTTATCTATAATTCCAGAGTGGGTGATGGTGTCAAAAGCCTTGGTGAGATCTAGATAGGCTGTGTGAATCACATTACCCTCATCTATGGCTTTGGTGACTGCTTCAAAGAAGTCTATCAGAAGTCTATCAGGTTTAGGAGACATGATCTGCCTTTTACAAACCCGAACTGGGTGGGGACTAAAGTTTGGAGTTTACCAATGTCTTTGTTTATAAGTTCCATGATGATATGTTCCATGGCCTTGCAGACCAGGCTTGTTAGGCTAATGGGGTGGTAGTTCCCGGGGTCCATGGTGGCTCCCCCTTTGTGGAGTGGGATAACCATCACTTTGCGCCATTCAGTGGGCACATAGCCTGAGGTGAGGCTATGATTGAACATGGTACTTAGGTGGGGTGCCAGTTCATTCTGTAGTTCATGTAGAATGCAGCCTGGGATGTTGTCTGGTCCCATGGATGCTGTGTTCTTGGCTTTGGAGAGTGTGTTTTTTACCTGTGCAGCCGTAATTACAGGAAGTTTGCATTCTTCTGGTATACAGATGGGCCCTTTATGGTGTGAGAGGGGGTAAAGTTAGCACTGCACCTATCTGCCAGGATGTTGGCAATATCAGTTGGTTCTCTGTATTTAGTGCCATTGTGTTGTAACTCAGAGCAGATCTGAGTGGTGCCATTGAGGTTCTTGACATAGCTATAGAATGCTTTGTGGCCGTCTTTAGAATAAGTGGCGATTTTGTTTTCATAACTAGCTTTGGAGGATTTTTATGAGGGTTCTCAGCTTCTTATTGAGGCTGATCAGGGAGTTCTTCCAATCATGGGATTTTACTCTTTTTTGCAACAGTTTCTTTCTTCTGTTGTAGAGTTTGCTTATGGCAGATTGGCTTCCTTTTTTTGGAGGATAGCATCTTGGTTCTGTTAGGGATTGCTTGATCCATGCACTCGTGTAAGTGCTTATAAAGTGCATTTGTGTAGGATTCAGCAGTTGTGCCTCTATTGTCCATCTGCATGGCTGTCGTGACGTTTGCCACTTCTGTCTTAAGAAATGTGAAGTTGGCTTTGGAGAATTTTTTACGGTGGGTTCCCTAATGGGGGTGGGAGTGGGATGTGGATGTCTAGGGTGATTAGCTTGTGGTCGGATCTGACCAACGAGGAATTGACCTCTGCTGTGGAGCACCAGTCGCCCATGTTAGTAATGACCAGGTCTAGGATATTGCTGCCCCTGGTGGGGGTGTGGATAAGTTGATCCAAGGCACTGGAATTTATGAATTCCAGAAAACCTTGAGCAAAAGAGTTGGTACATGAGTAGTTTTCCAAGTTAATGGTAGGGTAGTTGAAATCGCCCATTATTAGGGTGTTGGGTTGTACCCTAATATTTTCCAGTGTATCAAGAAATGAGGAGTGGGAATCCTGGGGCATAGTGGGGGATCTGTATCAAGTTACAATTTGGATTGCCCAGAGTAAGTTGCACTTGGATAATCTCGGCTGCATTATGCTGAGCAACTAGCCTGGAAGTGTGGATATCCTTAATGAATATGGACACACCTCCACCTTTAGTATTTTGGTCAAAGTTAGGTGGCCGAAAGGTGTGGTATGAATTATACCCTGTTAATGCAGGGGAGCTCTCTGGAGCCTTGAACCAGGTCTCTGTCACTGCACAGATGTCGAGTTTCTCCATTTTAAGGAGTTCCTCAAGTGAATGCATTTTGACGTTTAGACTTCTAGCATTGAGTAGCATTACCCTCAGATTTTGCTTGCTTGTACCTGTTACAGTGGTGAATTTGTCATTTAAACCTTGCCTAAAAAAGGCACTATAGGGGTGGCAAGAGCTATAGCCAGTATCCGGAATCCCAAGGGCGACAGGTGCAGGCCATTTCTGGCAAAGCATCGTGGACTGTCGATCATGTCATCCCAGGCAGACAGATACTGGATCCCCTTAAATGACATCAGAAGCTTAACCAATTGTTGAAGTAAATCATTTTGTCCTTGTACTATGGTATCATTCTGGATGATAGCAGGATGCTACTCAGGACTAGGGTCATACCTGCCTGGGCTACAAGATTGGAGAGCTCCTTTATGTCTCTTTTCATGTAGTCCAGGAAGGTATGTCTCAGGTCATTCACACCAACATGGTCAATGACAGAGCCATATTTGTACTTGTTGTGGAATGACCTGAGTGAGTGCATTATGTAGCAGAACTTGGCACCCAACAGGCAGCTGAGAGTAGCTTTCTCTTTCTTTAGCCTGGTGAGTGGAACATCAGTGTGCCTTACTATAGAGTCATCTATGACTAGAGTGTTGGGTACGTTGTTATGCCTTATGGGCTGTGGTTGAGTGGCACACTGAGGTTTTGGGCTATGTGTCATTTGGGTTGTGTTGGGGGGTAGAGGTTGCTTGCGTTACTGCTTTGGAGGTCTCTGTTGCTTGAGCAGATTTTTATTATGAGCCTTCGTGAATGTAGGTGTGTGTTTTGTGTTGCTATGTGTGTGTTTTGAGGGACTATGTGATGAGTGTGGTGTGGTGCAAGTGTTTACCTTCTCCTCTTGACTGTCTAGTCCAGTCTTGGGTGAAGAGAGATTTGCTTCCAGTTTGGCTATATAATGGCATCTCTCACAGTTGTAAATCTAGGCTACCTATATAGGGCATGAGCATAGTAAAGCACTGCTGCAGATGTGTGTGTTAAACTGCATGTGATATATTGAATTAATAACATTCAACTGTGCAGTGTTCATCTGGACAATGTTCACAGTTGTGACAGATATCTGTAGTCACTTACACATATACTTGTGTTATGGCAGCTATATTAATACTTTATCAAAATTGACTTCCTTGTTTTGTCACCCAATGATGTGGACCAATGACCAGAAGTCCTGGTATAACAGGTTGAGATGTATGATTGAGCTGCAAGACTGTAAATACAGTGTGCCATAATGACATAAAACACAAATGTATACCAGGTATCCCATGAGCATGTGAATATATGCATATGTTCAACTGAAAGGCACAGAAGTAATAACATGGGTCACAAGCAGTCCAGAAAATAGAATGTGCATGTTGCACATGTGTGTAATATCACTGTCACTGCATACAACAAAATAAAATGTGTACTGCTACTGATTGTTGCATTGTCATGACACTGATATGGGTACTACAATAGGCATGCTAATCACGTAGTAATCAGAGAAGCATACAACTGTGTTAGGACCCACTGCCCATGCCTACCACTAACAGCTATATCAACACCCATATACACTGGATATGAAAGTGTACAAACCCCTGTTGGAATGCCAGGTCTGTGTGCTTTATGCCAATGAGACCACAGAAAGTCATGTCAAAACATTTCTCACCTCAAATGTGACCCATAACCTGTACAATTCTATTGAAAAAGAAACAATACTGTTTCATGGAAGGTGAGCAATCATTGCCAAGTGAAGATGTGATATGATGTTAAAGTACAACCCAAGACAAATGGATGCTGTAATCATCTCAGCAGGTGTTTACATAACATATCAGTGTAAGGGTGCACACACACACACATTCAACTGCCTTACTGTACTGAGTATAAATTCCCATATGTTTCCACAGGACAGGTTGTTATGTTCCCTATTGAACTGAGCAGGTTATAGGACACATCACAGGTGGGGATTGTGTTGACATGTGCTTTTGTGGGGTCATGTTCCGATTCCACAAGTACCATGCATTGTAACAGGGGCGTGTACACTTCATATCCTCTGTAGCTATATAGAATCAACAGTAACTTACCTGTACAACCATCCTCCACCAACAATAGAGTAATCCACCTTGGTAGTCAGCACCAAAGCACAAAGCACACAATAGGTTGCTAAAGTGGCTGTACAGGGACACATAGGTGCAGACCACAACTTGGAAGCAAGTGCGCCTCTATCTGAGCAAGCATGTAGGTTCACAGGTGACTTCCTGTAAGGGTGACTATGACTAGAAATCAGACATATCCAAACCACCAAGGCCAATTGCAACTATGTCTACACATATGTATGCAGTCTCAGAGCCAGTAACACAAGTCAACCTGTATTGTGGGTAAAGCACATCTCATACACACATGCCATGAATACAAGTAACCTGCATCAGACAGGATAGGCGGGAACAGTGGCACCCTGTCCACAACATTAGTACAGGGGGATATGCACATCACCCACACTCCTGCCCACATCAATGGTGAGCATGGACATAATGCCGACTGATAGCAGCAACAGCAAGTCTCCAAGGGCCATGAGAACATTACAGTTTGCCTCCTACATGAACACAAGCATGTGCTTACAGTTCCATTACACAAATGTCACCATCCACACACCATCCACATGGAAGATGGCCACTGTCATCCCTCTACACAGAAATGAATGATGAATAGTAGATTATGCCATTAAGTGTCCAATATTGGGGGAACTGGACATGTCAGGGCCAGAAGTGTAATGCAAGATGTCAAAGACATGATAGCTTACAGTGTTATGGTATAGTCTGGTTTATTTGCAATATAATATCCACTGTTGATGTGCATGTAGACAACTGCATGAGGTCTTGTTACCTTTTTTCCTATTTATGTCTTTCAGGTACAATGTCCCGGGAATGTCTGCCCACATTCACAAACCTGGAAAATGATGCAAATATTCCAATACCTCATCGTGCATCATGCCATCCTCTTTGACCGCAGGGCCCAGGATCTGCAGGAGAGGACCATCTTGTGGAAAAAACTCATCCACAGGGTAAACGATGTTGGCCTGCACAACCGAAATTATGAGCAGGTGCGGCATCACTGCACAGATCTGATCCGCCATGCCCGTCAGCATGCTGCTGCAGTTAGGAGGGACCAGCTAGCCAAAGGTGGGGGTCATGCCATCCAGCCCCCACTGACACATGCTGAGGAGCTCCTCACTAGCCTTGGGACACCCGCCTGCCAGCCAAGACAGCAGGTGGAAGACAGCACTGTGGAATTGGGTGCCACCCACACAATAAACAAGGAGCATGCAGGTAAGGCCCCAGCGCACATTACTAGACCACTATTGCTTATCCATGTTCATCTGTAAAGTATCTAATTGTATTTGTCAGATAAGATAGTCAGTTGCTGCAGTGTAGTAATGAACAGATGTACATAATCTCTAGTATTGTGGGTTTGGACTGTCGATGTGCTGAAATGCTGCTCCCACCCTGTACCAATGCCACAGGTGTGGCTACTGACATTACTTCTCTCACACAACTATTTAGATCCCTCTGGTACACAACTGGGGCAGCAGCCTGTAGCTAGTGAGTATGGAGTTGTTTTGCTCAGGTTTGCCAATACACCAGCCATGTTATGGCCATGCTTTTTGCCATGCACACATTTAACGCACCTACCATAATGTATGCTGTACACGTTCACATATTGTTGGTGTTAACTGCACTGAATCACAGTGGTCACCATGGTGGCATATCTGAAGGGTATGTAAGAGTCCTGCAGTATACCTAACAATCAGTCAGTGCAAGATGTGTGGACGGAGATTAATATAATGGTGGAACAAATTACCTACATTAGGGACATGTCTGAAACATTACCCTTATACAGTAGCTACAACAGTGTATACATCACTATTACAATGGCAACTGTTCCTGATATAAACAACGGCAAATCACAATACCACATTCCACACATTTTACAACCTGTAATGTGATCCTAACATGAGCAATGAATGTGTAATATGGAATCCTATGTTAGGACAACAAATATGGGGAATACATACCTTAACAAACACTGGAAGCATATGTGTGCACACACTCCAAATAACATATTGTGGAAGCAGCTTGTGATGTACTGACAGCATTCACTCTTCTTGAGTACACACCTTACATCAAGTACAGGGCCTCAATGTCACACCAAGTAATGGTCTGCTGTCCAAGAAATATGTCCATGACATTTGCCCACTCACCTGGAACAGAGGCAGTCATGGTTTGCACACATCTTACAAACCATGAAATGGATCCCGTATCTAAAAGGTAGCACTCAGGAGTGGGAAAAGTAGCCTTACCTCACCATTGCATATACCATGGCAAACAGTGCAGACAGCCATATATGTGTTTATGAAGTATGGGACAACATTTATGCAGAAAATAAACAGATGCCCATCCAAAACAGGTGACAAAACATGTTGCAAATTGGTCATGGAGGCTGCCCAGAAACATGTAGCAACACTGAGGGACTTGCAGGAATGTCTATCAAGTACTGCCTGTGCAATACCTGTGTTGATAATTGTCTGGATTCTGCATAAGTGTGGCCTGTGGGTTAGAGTAATCAGATGGAAGAGTTGTCCCACATGATACATCATCTAGGGCTCTCCACAGGTAGCATAAGCATAAAATCAAGTCTCCCAAAGGCATGTGTTGCAATGTGTAATGGTGTCATGAGACCAAGGCTCAGACCTACAGACAGTATTCATAAAGATACGTATGGGGCACAAGCAACACCTCAATCCACCTCAGGGCCACCATCCCCAATATTTAGCTTGGTGGTGCCAGTGTACACCTTCAGGTTTGCTGTTCAATAGCTGGAACTAGGCCAGTAGACATGGTGTTTGGAATTTGGAACACTGCAAAATAACACTCATGTGTGGCCCATAGTTGTCAGACATCTGCAATAAGGCTGAGGATGGGGAGGGGGTGTCAGCTTGAAACACAACAGTGAACTGAAGCATACATCCAAAGCTTGCTAAGAATGGCTGTATCTGAACACAGTGAAGGATATGAATTGTGCCAGACATAACCCTGACTCTACAGCAATTGCAAAGCCACTGTGTGACCTCCAAGGGCTGTGCACATGAGCTGACATTGCAATCTGGCAGTGTTGGGGGACATATTTAGGGCAGAGTGACCAAATAATGGCAAGTGAAGATGGGCCATGCTAGTATACCCCCTCCAGGAATAGTGACTGCTGCAGTTCACTTAACAGGTGCTTCAACAAACCATTGTGTTATGGATGTGCACACTTATGCAAACCACATATTGTATGCATCTCATTCAGCATCTGCATAACTAACACATTTGTTTGATACTGCAATGGATTGCGTAGGTCATATGTCACATATCAGGTGTGTATAATGTTAACAAATGCAGTATTATGGTGCCCATTGCATATCATAGAAGAGGCTGGCATGTCAACAAGGGTGTGTATACTCCTCATAGCCACATTAAGCTTTAAAGGTTGTCAATGTAACTGGATTTTATTGCACATACATGCACTGCTGCTGATGAGATCTGCAAATCAAAAGACAGGCATTAATTACTGACATCAGTCCTCATATCATCCCAGGTATGTGTCAGACAAACACATAGGGGCTGTGACCAACAGTGCAAACATAACTGCCACACGTATACACATTCAGCAATTGTGTGCACACTTGTGAGGTATGGTGCACAGTACATGCCAGTGTGCCGTACAGGTGCACAGCAATACTGTGTGCATGGGTACAGTGTGTTCCAGGGGAAGGGGCATCACCTACTAACACAGCTCATGCATCACAGAGATGTATAATGTTGGTAACAAGGATTGAGTATGGCTGCAGTGCATGCTGTTGAGTGCCATATGTCATGCATGTTGACTGTTGGGTAATGAGAGGTCTGTGTAATATCTTTGTGCCACCTCACCTGTAAGTGTGTGTGTGTGTGTGTGTGTGTGTGTGTGTGTGTGTGTGTGTGTGTGTGTGTGTGTGTGTGTAGAAGGAAACAATAATCTACAGGTCCTAATTTACATTTCTTGTCTGCCCCTCACATGTGGCAAGGTGGGTCAGGGTCCCTCCTTCAGGCAAACTGATGTTAGTATCCGTACAGACTCTGACAATGATGATAGGCATAATGAGGCACAGGCAGGGTTGTCAGGGGCTGAATCTGTGCCATTGGTTGCCATCCCACTTTTATCCACCCAATCCCCACACACAGTCACAATACCCATACATACCCCATCACCAGTGGTCATAGATGAGGGGCAGTTGGAGGGTGATGGCATGGGACAGGGAAGTCTGGTGACTATGGCAAGTGTGGCTGTACACAGCAGCCATAATTGGATGACCAGTGAAGTACCACATAGGCAGATGTACAGGGGTGTTCCTAGGAGGGCTGCTGGCCATCATGCTCCTGGCAGAACTGCCACGGCAGGTGTCACAGACACATGTTTCGGGCCATCATGGAGGCAGACACATATAGAACATTACACCAGAGACAGTCTGAGGCAACAGGTTATGCATTAGGATGAATGTTGTGACAGATAGACGTCTGACACCGATAGTTATGCTATTACTACATGACAGCAGTCCTCAATGATGTCCTAAACACATAGTAGTCTGCAGTTAATATCATGCAGGCAACATGCATACAATATGCAGATGATTCAACTTTAATCTGTGCAGCTAAATCTTCATCTGAACTACAATCCCTAACTCAGAAAATATTTAACATAGTTGAGACTTGGTTCATAAAACGTTGCCTCCTCTTGAATCTCAGAAAAACAAAGCTCCTTCTCTTTACACCTACCCGTAAATCCATGCCTTTAGATTTCTCTGTCATTTCTAACAATGGCACCCTCATATCCCCTGATTCTACCACCAAACTCCTAGGAATAACTATAGACAGTCACCTCAGCTTTGATAACCATATTAATAACACCATAAAAACAGTCAACAGAAAAATGGGTTCCCTATACAGGATCAAATATTTTCTCACTCCAACAGCCAGAACTACTATTGCCCACTCTCATCTAATCTCAACACTCCTCTATGCCTCACCAATTTACACCAACCTATCCAAGAAGAATCTTCTTAAACTCATTACATCTTACAACAACATTGACAGATTTGCTACTGGTAATCGCTTTAAAACTCATCACTGCCAGAATCTAAAACAACTAGGATGGCTTGAACTGCAAAATCAGCTTTATTTTAACCAACTAACCATTGTTCATAATATTCTCAACCAGCCCAACAACACTCCTATACTCTCAAACCTCATTACTCCGTATAAAAATCTTAATACCTTACGCTCTGCTAACAAACCTCTACTTAGTATTAGTAAGTCTAACAACATGGCAAGAAACTCTCTTTTCGCTAACACAACTGGGAAATACTGGAATCTTTTACCTAGTGATCTTATATCACTTCCTTCCCTACCCCACTTCAAACAAAAACTCAAAATATACCTTAGAACACACTGGCTATGCCCTTGCACTAACCCTGACTAACCTACTACCTCAGCGACTAAGTTTCTCCTAACTCCTCTCTAATTATAATTTAATGCTCTTTCTGTGAACTTTAGAAGAATAGCGAACCCGCTTTAGTGATGTTCTACCTCACATGGATATCTTGATCAACATGTTATCAATACTCTTATGTAACCGTTCTCAGGAAATTGTAAACCTTAAGTTTAATCTACCTCATGAGAATATCTTGTCCCATATTATTGTAAATATTTGTCTTGTAATAAACTGTAAAATGTTTGTATCTACTGCTATGTTAACTTGATTGTAACCTTACAAACACTGTTTTTATTTGTAACCTTATACATTTTGTTATAATGTATCTGTCTTTGGAGCTTTTCTCCCCGGGCCTCTACTGAAAATGGACATATATCCAGTTGGACTAGCCCGGTCAACAAATGTAAAATAAAAAAAATAAAAAATAATATCAACATATCAAATCAATATCTAATAGGAGATACTTAAAACATACAGCTCACACACCAAGAACACGATAGTCAGCACTCAGAGTCTGGCTTTGCATGCAGGGGTGTATGGTTCCAATACATCAATCTGCAATCTACTCTTACTTGGAAAAACACTGTTAAAAGTAGTAACGTAATGATACAGTACATGCAAGTGTGACTGCATATAACCTGGAATACTACCCATGTATGAAATACATACAAAGAGAAAAAATTATACTCACACACCTTGCTACTATAATGATAAAACATAGAAGCATGTTATGTACATGGAATTAAGTACACTTATTAAAGATGTCATTACCCTAATATTTTATCAGACTGGAATGTGATCACTGGTTAACAGGGCTAGGTTATGCTTAGCAGGTGTAAGCATTGCTTAAATGTAAATGCTAAGCAAATTTGTGCACTGGTAAGTGAAGCCTACATGGTGTAAGCTCCTTTTCATTTAACCATACCTTAGCATGACTTAGCTTCTTGCAAACCCGTGCAAATCCACTTAAAGCTGCTAAAACTGCCTTAACTACTCTGTATCCAACAGTTCTTGTTCTGCCTACCAACAAAATAAACAGCCCTTGCAGGTCTTGAACCCAGGACCCGCTGGACTACAGTCAATGCACTTAACCACTAAGCCATCTGAGCTGTAAAAATGTCTGTTGATTTTTCCCATATATTATTCAGTACATGTACTGAATAGTAGCGAACAACTGCTTTGACTATTACAATTGTTTACTACTTGTTAGTGAAAATAGTGTTGAATCAGTCATGTTTTTATATCTAAATATACACATATCAGATAAATATGGTGGGATACATCTGAGAAGGTATATACAGCACTCATGTTTACACATAACAAGGATATGGATATATATATATATATATATATATATATATATATATATATATATATATATATATATATATATATATATATATATATTGAGTACAATGCCCCATTCGGGCTGTATCTTACAAGACATCTGCAACAACTGGAGAGGCCTCAAAAGTACCTCACAAAGAGGATAACAGGCCTTAAACACATGCCCTATGCCACAAGGCTGAAAAAACTCAAACTATACTCGGTCATGTACTGACTACTCAGAGGTGACCGATGCCTAACATACAAGACTATGGCAAACCCCGAATTGCTGGAAATGCTTCACCTAAGGAAAACCCAATCCACCAGAGTTACACGCTCAAGGGACATTAACCTGAGCAACAATAAACAGGACTTGTTGGAGGGACAGATTCATGTCCCAGAGACTCCTCTTGCTCTGGAATAAGGTCCCCATATATGTGAGGCAGATCCTCTCACTAGCGCGCTTCAAGAGGAATCTTGATGAGTGGAACGGAAACAGGAAATTCACCCCGGGAATCACGTCTGTGGCCCTGTTCGACAGAGGCACAGGTAACTAAACTTCATGGGAGGCGAAAGCCGAAACATTTTGGCTAGGCTTAATTATGCCCTAGGGCCAATAGTCTAGTACTTACATATGGAACTATGAACCTATGAACTTACTATTTATAAAATTGCAACTATTTTTCATACCAATGGCCATATATTTGGCCATTGGCATGCCTACTACATTGAATACATACTTTCTTTTGAGCTGTCATGCCTCCGTTTTGTAATTTGCAGAAATGTATTCGGTTAGTAACCGAATACATTTCTGCAGGTTATACTATTCCTGCCCAGGTGCCTGCCTGCTTCCTGGATCACTAATTCACCTGATTTGCATGGTTTTCACCAACAAATGAGGTAATTAGCATATTGCAGTGGTGTCCATGCAGGAATAGTGTAGGAGCACTCGTGCACGTCCCAGGAGCTTGTTCCTGGATCGCTCATATGACCTATTGTATGCAGCAGCTCCTGCACTATTCCTGCACTTCATGCAGAGCTTGCTGACTCCAGGGGAATGTGTCTATCTAATTTTTTTTTTTATTAAAAGTGAGTATACTTAATATTCAAGGTTTATGATGTGGCAGTTGAAATCCAACTATAGTTTTTTTTTCATATATAAGATGTGTGTGTGTGTGTGTGTGTGTGTGTACAAACACACACACACACACACACACACACACACACACACACACACACACACACACACACACACACACACACACACACACGTGTATGTATGTATGTGTGTGAGATGAAACTGTGACATGTAATTCAAAACTAGTAAATCTGGGATATTATAAGTTACATTTAAAGCATGATTTCATGCAGCTGTTTAAAATATAATTATAGAGGAACTACCACATAGAAATTGCAACATGTATATGCCAGGATTCTGAAACAGACTTCTCTCTTTATTTATTTTATAAAGTCCCATGGTACCATGGCTCATTAATCTGTCCACCCACCCACTACAGTATAAGTTGGCCCTATAGTTTTTGCTGCATTTCCTCTTTTACCTCATAGCATAGCTTTTTGGAAACCCTGACACTATCACTTTACAACTTTATGAAATTCCTCAGTACACAAATCCATTCAGCTTTCAACAGGTCTGGTCATTGGGGTTAATCCTAAAATGTTAATGACTTAGACATGTCCCATCACCTTAACAAATGTTTCTTGTGAGAATAGTGGAAGGGCTTCACATCTGGATATGCAAGTGTTGTGTAGTTGTTGTTCAGCTGGATGGATTGCCATATCTAGCTTGTGCAACTCTTGAACTATTTTTACAATTAATGCAGTTTCCTAATTGTTGATTACACAGTAGGCATGCTGATATACAATTTCTAGTAAACCTTCTGCTGTCTGCCAAATAGGGTAAGAGCAGCAAACAACAATGAATTAAAATAGCTTGGTGCTAAACTCATTATGCAGTGTTCACAACTTTTTAAACAGTTCTTTAACAGAAACCAGCAAATGTCTGTATGTCACTTCTTTATTGGTAAAGTCAGACCAGAAAGCTTCTCACTTGAAATAAAAATCATCTGGGAAACCTATAACAGTTAGAAACTATACTAGAGCAAACTATATTCTATTAAGTGACAGTTTGTCAAAATTCATCTCCCCCAAACCCTGTAAACAATCTGTGCAGAATTATTTACAGAAACCTTGTAACAACATGTAAATGGCTACATTGAGACTATCCATACTAACCAAAAGTAAGCACAGATCTAACAACAATATCCTTACCTTAACAGGCTATATAACAAAAGAAAAAAAAGGCATGCCTAAAATCGGAGAGAACAACTCTCCCAGAGACTTATGCCTGGCTTACAGAGCAATCTCCGACCCAAACCTAATGAATTTTCTGCACTTTTATAAATCAATCGGTACTAAAACTACACATTCCAGAGACCTAAATATAGCCTGAGACTTAAACAGGAAGTGTTGGAGGCACAGATTTGTCTCCCAGCAACTGCTGCATTTTGGAATAGGCTGCCAATTCATGTGAAGCAGAGCACCTCTATGACACTGTTCAAAAGGAACCTGGGCGAGTGGATGGGGCACCATAAATTCTTACTAGGGATAGCGCTCACAACCCTCCTGGACATGGGCAGTCATTAATAAATACAATCCTGGGTATTGACTAGACCATCTATGGTATTACATTAGGATGAAATGGCTAGGCTTGAAATGACCTCCAGGTCAACAGCCTAGTAACTTCATAGGTTCATAGGTTCATAGGTTCATAGGTTCATACTAGGCTATCTGCCCTGGGGCAATTATAAGCCTAGCCCGATTCTGTATGGCTTACACCACCCCTTGATTTGAGTATACTGTGCCCTTTTTAAGGTTTAGTTTACTGTGCCTCTGTCTAATAGTGACACGGGAGTAATCCCTGGGACAAACCTACAATCCCCCATCCACTTATCGAGATTCTTCTTGAAGAGATTCAGTGAGGTGCTCTGCCTCACATGAACTGGAATTCTATTTCAGAGCGAAGGGAGCCTCTGGGTTATGAACCTGTCCCTCCAGCAAGTTCTATTTATTTCTGTGCTGAGGTTCAAGTCCCTCGAGCGTGTGGCTCTAAGGGATTTAGATTTACTGAGGTGGAGCATGTCCATTAATTCTGGATTTGACATAGCTTTGTATGTCAGGCATAGATCGCCTCGAAGTAGGCAGTATGCAACTGAGTAGAGCTGGATTTTTTTTAACCGAGCAGCATATGGCATCTGTTTGAGACCCTTGATCCTCTTGGTGAGATACTTTTGGGTCTTTCTAATTGCTGCAGGTGTCGGGTAAGGTACATCCCAAAAGGGGCATTGTATTCTATGATGGGCCTGATGAGGGATGAATAAAGGCACGATTACCTCTCTTGATCTAGATGTGAAACCCTTTGTGATGAGGTGGGCTATGTAGAAGGTCTTTCTAACCACTTTGGCAATGTGGTTTTCAAAGGAGAGATTGCTATCAACTTGGGTCCCCAGGTCCCTAATAACTTTCTCTGTACTTAATGGGTTTCCGCCTATGTGGTAATTTGTGGGCACATTGTTTTTGCCAAAGGGTATGACTATACATTTTTTGGCATTTAGCTTTAAACCATGGTGCTGGCACCAGTTATCTGTCTCTGTGAGACCTTTTTGAAGGATGTTTGTGTCAGCTGGAGAGTTGATTATGGCGCCCAGTTTGCAGTCGTTTGCGAACTTGGTGAGCCATAGTCCTCCCACATTTGCCTGTACCTCGGAAAAGTATATACCGAACAAGAGTGGTCCCAGGACAGAACTTTCTATGATCCTAGAGACAAGAGCTCTCTGATTCAACTAAACAAGAAACTAAGTGATCTAATAAAGTCCAACAAGGCCAAATACAAGCTCAGGATAACCTCCTAGACTAAAAATAATCACAAGGCATTCTTCATCTATGTCAGAAACCTTAAATGCAATCACCAATGTGCAGAACTGGTGGTAAATGGCACAACCTTTGCTGACCAGGCTGACATAGGAAATCTACTGGCTGATAGATTTAGTTATAACTTTACCCTATACTCCTCTCCTCACTACCCCCTGTGAAATGCCCTAGCATACCCCTCCCCAACTATCAACATGGAGCAGGTCCTTGAGGTGCTTGCTTAGGCCAAAACAACTGCTTTAATGGGCCCCGACAATATCCCCAGTTGCCTCCTAAATAGCCTAAAGCATGACCGAGCTGGACCACTTGAGGCACTCCCCAACTACAGCCACAATAGTCATCCCTCTTTGTAATGGTGGACCATCAGCTGACCCCAGGAACTACAGACCCATCAGTCTGACAAGTCTGATATGTAAAGTCATGGAATGAATTTTCATGGAAATGATCAACAAGGACATCGTCGACCTACAGACACTGGACTCATCTCAGTTTGGTTTTGTTAAGGGAAGGTCTTGCCTATTTAACCTGGTAGACTTCTTTGAGCAGGTCATCATGACTATGGATGGGGGGAAAATGATGCATACTGCTTACCTTGACCTGGCCAAGGTGTTCAATACAATACCCCTCTCAGGTATTGTTGACAAACTCTCAGAAGTAGGCATAAATCTCTACATAACTTGCTGGTGTGTCATCTGGCTCAGAAATAGGATCCAAGAAGTCAGGATCAGTGAGACCACCTCCACCAACAGATTGGTCACCAGTAGAGTACCCTAAGGCTGTGTGTTACGGCTGCTCCTGTTTGGCATCTACTTCAAGGAAATGAAGGCTAATGTTAAAGGTCTCTGACTCACCAAGTTCACAGATGACTGCAAATTAGGAGCTATCATAGATTCCACATGACAGCAACCTACAAGGAGGTCTAACACAAGCAAATAACTGGTGTGAATGCCATGGATTAAAAATCAATGCAAAGAAATGCATTACAGTACCTTTTGGGAAATCATCCACCTAAACTAATTATTTAATCGATAAAACACCCCTAAGTGATGACCCGATAGTTAGGAATCTTGAAACATATGTAGGCAGCAATTGGGTGTTCAAACAATAAATAACCAAAATAGTAAGAAGATAATTCTGTGTTGCCCAACTCATAAGCAATTGTAGGTCCAAGAAAGTAATAGTACCACTCTACTTAGAGCTTAACAGACCCATCATTGAGTATAATGGTCTCTTTGGCATGTACCTAACCAGGTACTTGTAACAGTCAGAAAGCACTTAAAGGTTCCTCACCAAGAGAATTCAGGGTATGAATACCCTGCTCTATACAAATTGCTTTAAGCTCCTGTCTCTGTACTATGCCTCTCAGTAACCAGCCTAGCATATAAGGCATCCTCAGATCCAGCTTTGATGGATCATTTAAACAGCACAAAAAATACTAGATCCAAGTACCTAAGTGTTGTCTACAACATAAATAGAACCTGCTGAGGGGACCAATATGTCTCTCAAAGGATCCCCTGTGCTATGGAATAAGCTCCTTGTCTACATGAAGCAGAGGTCATCCCTGACCCTATTTAAAAGAAACCTTAATCACTGGATGGGTAATTGCAAACTCACCCATGGCTTGGCACCAATGTCTCTGATGGACACAGGTCGACAGTAAGTAAATAAATCCCCAACTAACATACCCCCTCATAACCCTTAGCTACCTCTTTAATAACGTAACCCACCATCCAGACATCCAAGGCACTCTGGAACAAAATTGGATGGGGTCGGACAGTTAAACTTGTAAAGACTCTAGTGGTCATTAGCCTCCTATAAAACTATGCAGCAATTTATTTCCTTATCAAAACAGAAAAACAATCCTGTAACAGTAGCAGTAACAGGCATTTGCCATATTAACGTCTACGTTAAACATATGGGTGAGTACATAAAAGTATCTTTGGAATACTAGGGTGTCCTTAATTTTAAATGGTTAACTAGCCTATGGTGAGTAACAACATATATGCAATGCAGAATTTTTGGAATCTTGACGCTGTTTTCTTACCATTTCATATACTCCTACATTATATGCAGACACTTAGCTTTCTTCCAGACTGTTGCAATAGAAAGCAATAGGCAACATTTTTTGTCTTACTTTTAGTTTCTGATATGCAGCTCTGAAATGGCACATTAGTCATCTCCATTTAATAGTTTCAGTTCTGAGAAATGAATGCAAATATGAGTCACTTGGTTAGTGGGATTGCCCCTGGAATAATGTTACATGAGTACTGGAAGCTCTATAGCCTATGTCCATCTTATAACACACTGAAATGTTGTAGCTGCTTGCTATATGCCCTTTCTCTTGCATATGTTTTTCTTAATTTTGGAAGTCTCTTAAGTAAGGATAACATCAAATACTTTGACAAGATTTCTTTATTTTACATTTATACAAGACTCCGGTTTATACCACCAGTTTTTAGTTCCACATTTGTTACAGAACTAAATATAGCACACTTACAGTTTATGGATACGTCTTTATGACTTCATTTTTCACAAAGCTTAATAAATAATGTACATAGCTAGTGGATGTAATCTGTATTTCAGATGAATTCTCTGGTAAATTTTGTACCATGTGACATGCAAATTACTCTTGCTAGCTCATTAGCCTTAAAGTGATATAATCCGATATATAGCATAATCTTTTTCAGAAGTGTATTATGAGGTACTGTGCACTACATTACATTAATCACATAGACTTCATCTTAACTCAAGACTAGGCATGCCCTGAGATATTTACACAAAAATCAAGATTTTCAATACATTCAAATCACATTTCAACAGCTTTCATTATTAAAAATGATTTTTAATTCTGGACACTGTCCATATATTTGACTGGGCTGTTCATAAAACACTGGGTATCTGGTCTTCTTTTTGAGAGAATTTGTGTTGCACTACAGCCTTTTCAGGAGAAGGAGCTTCAGTAGTCACAGTCATAGCTCTCACAGTTTTATTTTTCTTGCAATAGAATTAACTGTGACAATTTTGGCTGCTTTTCCTCCTGACACTCAAATTGAAGGGGATTCAGAAATGTGGTTATTGTAGGCAATGCCCATCTACCTGTGCTGGTGATTACAGTGGGGTGAACAATGAGGAGGGGAATGATTACCCTACATTCTGGAAACTGCCTCAGTAAGGCTTTAGTGTACAGCGCCTGGCCTTGTTATATAAGGTGGCAGTAAAGATCAACATAATTGTTCTGATGAAGTCCATTTGACTTTTAGATGAAAATGCTCAACTATTTTTATTTTATTTTTTGTACAATAAATCACATTTTATTTGGATATCAATGCGTCTGTCTATTGGGCATCCTTGAGTTTTCTCTACTCATGCGGTATTTATGAGGTCACAACTGGAGTGTCTTCATGTACCATGTTTTGGTCTTTTCTTATAATTACTTCAGGTACTATGTGGACTCAATATTTATGGTCTCCATACTCTAGGTCAGGAAGAACTGTTGCAGAATGGGAGTCCTTATCCCTCCTCCTTTTACAAATGCACACACACACACACACACACACACACACACACACACACACACACACACACACACACACACACACACACAAACACATTACATTCATTTTGTGTCTAAAAATAACTTCTTGCTTACCAGCTCAGGAAAGACTAGAATAATAATACAATCAGAGTCTGAGAGTGCCTCAGCAATCTTTTCATTTACACATATTTTAAATTTCTGCATTGACATTTGATTTACAGCATTTTGTATTATATGCATTTTGCAGTAGAAACAAACCATTTTTGCGATGTATTTACTCAACCCAACCCAGCCACCCAGTTATAAGCAAAATGATTATCATCTTTAAACTCTTCTTGTACAGAGCATTTTTTTTAAGTTCTCTCCTCGCTGATACCTTCTAATGATCATATTGTTTCCAAACATCTCATCCTCTCTACAGGTACCCCAAGAGATCCATACCAGGCAATCCTGAACATGTCCCTTCTCATTCATTGTCTGAACTATAGAGCTAGTGAGCAAGTGTTTTATGGAGAGCCATGAGCTGGTTGCTGGTAGCCATCATCCTGTGGTAGCAAAAGGTCATATTTTTTATCTTAGAGGACTGATGTGCAATGACACTGGGATGTTTGTCATTCTCTAACTTACAAGGCATCTGGCCTTCACCAGAGGTTGCACTGACTGGGTTTCTCTCCAAAATGTTCCGAGGAGATAGAAGTGCAGCCTATAGGCCACTTCATCCGTCCTTCCCAATCAGTACTGCCAGAGGCCCAAGCCCATTCCCCAAGTCAGGCCTCTGGTAGCACAGATGGACGTTAGGCATTTTGCACAGGGCAATTTCTATACACATATCCCTCTTAATTTTATTTCTAACTTCTGAGAAGTAAATGTCTTAATGATTACTAACCCCCTCTTCCACGTACCACTCAAGGGCAGGGCTTGTCTTTTTTTTTTTTTTTAGTTATCTATAAATTCAGTCTTATTTCTTAAATATGTTTGCATTCAAACAGTATTACTAGTTTACTAGTTTTTGGAAGGCAACTTTTTAGGGTAACCATTTCATCTAGGTATACCTGCTGTATGTAGTACCCTCTAAGAAGCGTCATCAGGAGTGCTGTAGTTGTGGAAACAGTCTGTTGCATCAGTTATAGACAACATTTTCATGCAAAATTTTCTATTTCCAGAATTTCCACAACTAATATATTTATATTTGTGTGTGTGTACACATACAATGTCTATATATATATATATATATATATATATATATATATATATATATATATATATATATATGGTTCCCCTTCACAAGATCAAATTACTGAAAGCTCGAAACTCATAAGATCGAGTTCAAAATCTCAAGTTTCAGTAACTCGAAATTGTGAACGGGAAGTGTAAAAACTTAGATTAAGGGTTTTACTTACCTTTTTGTAGGGGGCTAGGTCCCCCCATACTGTTCCTTCCTTAATGTGCAGGTTTCATGACCGCATTTCAGCGGAGGAATGGAAAGTGTCCCATTGTGCGCTTATGCATATAGCGCATAATGGTACATTTCCATCTCCTTTGTTGTAGTGCAATCTCGGAGTTGGTATATTTAAGTAGGGGGGTGCGAGGCAAACATGTTAGAAAAAATGTTTTTTCACTTTCCTTTTGTGCCCCTTCACAATCTCGAGTATATGAATACTCGAGATTTTGGGCTCGGGCTTATGAGTTTTGAGTATTCATATATTCGATCTTGTGAAGGGGAACCATACACATATATATATATATATATATATATATATATATATATATATATATATATATATATAGTTTAACTTCATAATCTCAAATTACTGAAAGCTCGAAATTTAGTAACCCGAGACTATAAAGTTGAACCATTCACAACACCGAAACCACAATCCCAAATCACACAATCACAAACATACATACACCACTTAACATACACAACATTCCACCCACAGCACACAAACCACACAACCCTACACTACATATAAGCAGGGGGGCACGACCCCTGCACCCCCCCCTACTTATATATACCATCTCCGAGGTTGCACAGAACATAAAGAAAAAAAACACTTACACCACACCATCCTCCACTCGCTCGCACACAAATACACATCTCACATACGCAAACACCAACAAATCCAAAACTTCCACCTCTCTACCCATACCCACACACACAACATACAAAAACACACACAAACACTAACTTACCTGCCATTTTAGGCACCATAACACTACACGCGACATACCGGAAATGCATAAGCGCGGATTTGAGATATTCGAATTCGCTCTTACGCACTTTCGGCATTCTGGTTTTCAGCTTCATGGTCTTGGGTTACTGAATTTCGAGCTTTCAGTAATTCGATATATATATATATATATATATATATATATATATATATATATATATATATATATATATATATATATATATATATACGCACACACATATATGTGTATGTATATATTTAAAACTAGTTACGTGTCTGTAATATCGAGATAATCTTGACATAATTGTATAATGCATCTCTCTTTTTTGTATTATTTATATTTATATTCCTGGCATAGACTTTCAAACAGAACTGAATTACACATTGCTATGTAAAACAGAAAGTGGTTATTTGTATGTAAACTATAACAAACAGAATATAATGGCAGTTCTGAAGTCTTTTTAAATAGTTTAAGGTTTCTGAATGTTTAATATTTTGAGGATAGGAATCTATACCTTTTCCAGTTCTTTCCAGATTTTTCTTCAAAAGCTAAAAATGCAGTATGGTTTGAGTTAATTGTAGTGATATAAAGTGATGCAGTGATCTCCCATTTATGTCATAACTTGCTGGATGCACATTGGCCAAAGCTGATGGTGAATTATACTACTGTTCCTAGATCTTCCACCCCATCCGTAGCCCTCAACAAAACACCAGTAGCTATCGCTAACATATTCAATAACTTCTTTACAAAAAACTATCCAGACACTAGCCACCCAACCCACTTCTACCAAGCCTAACACCCCTCACCTTGGCCCTCCCTGCCTTGCCTCAAATAACAATACCGACAGCTCAAATCTTCCCACAACCCATTTCCCCTTTAGCTTCCAACCTATCCCTACTACCCTCATCCGAGCCCTTCCAAAAAAACTTAAACCGACTTCTCTAGCAGCAGACCACCTCCCAGCTAAGTACCTACAATTAGCTGCACAGGCCATCGCTATCCCAGTCTCTATCCTCATTAATAGATCCATCTCCGAGGCAACCATTCCATCAATATGGAAAATATCACATGTAATACCACTACATAAAGGAGGTAGTTCCACAGAATTGTCCAACTTTAGGCCCATAGCCATACTCTCACCTCTAGCAAAACTATTAGAAAAGTGTGTCCACATACAACTAATGCACTACTTTAACCATAATAAAATTCTCACAGACTCACAGCATGGTTTCAGACCACACCATAGTACCTCATCAGCTCTCTTATCTTTCACCAATATCATCAATCTTAATCGAAATAACAACAAACTATCATCTGCACTCTTTCTGGTCCTCTCTAAGGCCTTTGATATGGTCAACCATCAGCTTCTGCTCAGTACCCTGAAAGCTGTCTTCCTGGACCATCACTCACTACAATGGTTTCAGTCCTATCTAAGTGGTAGACAGCAGGCTGTCTTATGGCAGGACAAGCTGTCATCTCATCTTCTTGTCACCTTAGGAGTCCCTCAGGGCTCTATATTAGGTCCCCTCCTCTTCTCTATCTTCATAAATGACCTTCACACCACTATCCCATATGCACACTGTATCCAGTATGCCAATGATTCTACCTTGATTTGCTCTTCTACTTCGCAATCAAACCTGCTATCCCTAACCCAGAATACCTTTAACAATATTGAAAACTGGCTAACTGATCGACAACTTCTCCTGAATCCCAACAAAACCAAGCTGCTGCTTTTCTCACCTACACCTCAATCCACTCATCCATTCTTCACTATTAAGTCTAACAATGGCACAATCATCTCCCCAGACAACCAAACTAAGCTCCTAGGAGTAATAATAGATACTAACGTCAAATTGTATGTGCATATCGACCACACTATTAAGTCCATTAACAAAAAACTAGGATCCCTCTACAAGTTCAAACCTTTCCTCACCCCTTTTGCTAGGGTTGCTATTGCACAAACCCATCTTCTCTCTGCTCTCCTTTATGCCTCACCGGTATTTATGAACATCTCTAAAGCTAACCTCAGCAAACTATCTTCCTGTTACTATCACATAGCTAGATTCGCCACAGGTATGGCATACAGGACTCACCATTGCAACAACCTAACTCAACTTGATTGGCTGGAATTTCCTTCCCTTTTAAAGCTCAACCAGCTTACAGTAGCACACAAAGTACTCAACCATCCTGACAATACCCCAACCCTCAAGACCATTATTAGCCCACATAATGCTATTAGGCCACTTCATTCATCCAACAAATTATCAGTCCTAACCCTAAAATCCAACAATACAGCAGGTGATTCCCTGCTTGCTAACTCAGTTGGTAAAATTTGGAACCTTCTTCCTGCAACTCTTACCCAAGAAACATCTCTTCCCCTATTTAAAAAAAGGCCTCAAAATATACTTTAAAACTAACTGGCTCTGCTCCTGCCTAAACCCTGACTAACCCAATCCAGCAGCTTGGTCTTTCTCTACCTATTAGGCTATCAGCAAGCAGATACTCCACTCATCTGTTCTGTCATGTCATAATGTACAGTTATGCCTGCTGAGTTTATCCTTTCTGTATACTGTAGTGTTTTCCTATTCTGCATTAAATTTGTGAAAAGATCTACTTCATATTTTCTCTCACTCTGTTAACCTTTAGCATATGCCTGTGTATTCCTACTATGTTAAACCTTCAGAAATGTGTATCTAAATCCTTTGCTCTCTTGGAATATTATTGTACTATTACTATTATTATAATCTTTGTGGAACTTTTCTCCCCAGGCCTCCACTGAAAATGGACATGTATCCAGTCAGACTATCCTGGTCAACAAACGTAAAATTAAATAAATAAATAAACAATGATGTCAGATTTTATGATTTGACTGTTTATATATTGGCTTCATTCCAGAAAAAAATGAAGATTTTTTTTTAAATCGAAACTTAACATCAAAAATGTATTTTACTTACTACAAAGAGAGCTTTTATTTTAATTAGCACAAACACGTTTGTGGGCACTTGACTCCTTTAGCAGTGACTGTTTCTCCCAGTCTCTGTAACAATTCAGTTTATTACATTTTGTTCAGATATATTTCAGTTTTACCAACATAGTACTACAGATCTGGTGCAAGCATATACAAACGTTTTACTTTTTAAAATCTGTACAGGCATTATCCTGTTTGAATGCACGTTTTCTCAGTTTCACAGAGGTCAGGATGCCTTTCCATTGTCAAAAAAAAAAAAAAAACTTGTATTTCATGGCGATTCACATTACTGCATTAGCTTAATTGCACACACCATTCTTCAGGTTTACACCAAACAAGCAAGGTCAGCGTTACCATTTTTTTTTTCACTCCATTAGCCCTTCTAAGCTGGATTTACAGCAGGCATCCTAGTGTTTCAGGCTACCTGATGCCATTTCACATCATGTTTGCATTTCTTGACTTATTTTTGAAATCCTAAAAGAATGTGTTGAGGTATGTATGTTCGTATACACACTTGAGCACACACGCACATAAAATGGATATAGTGGCAATGATTTAACATCGATGCTACTAATATCAACATGTTAATGTCGATAAGCAAACACAGAGACACTTTTGTGCATGCTCCAATGTTATTCCTCAGAACATGCAAGTTTTAAAATGACGTTTTTTGCAGGGGGCAAGCTCCTATGCATCCCCATACCACCTGCTAGTTACTTATTCCAACTCTGAGATCACACAATCAATGGAAAGTGGGCATATTCCCCAGCCATGGGGATTGAGCAGTCTCACACAACTGTTGCTCATCTGTATAGCTGACCAAGCTGTGCTGAGGTTGATTTAAATTTCAGTTGACTACCTGAACATAACTCATATGTTTGTGTATATTAATGTGCATGTCAATAATTATATATGGCACCAACATTTGCTTTTCTCATTTTTGTATGTTGTCCCTGCCAACCATCTAGCCAGTGTCACTACTTCTTATTCTTTCCCATCCCCGACATATGAGCTGGTAATGGCATGGCCATCATCTGGGAAGCCATTCTGGCTTAACCCTTATCCTGGCAGCTGATGTGAGGGAAAGAACAGGAACCAGAGTGTAACTGTACAGCCAAAAGAAAAGCCAAATAACACAACGAGGCTTACTTAGTAACACTTGGGTGGCTTAAATAATAGTAACAGTCTCATATGAAATGCACTTGGAGAATATTCTTTAGTAACTAGGTCAGCTGGTGACTTCAAAAACTGCACAGACTAGTAAAGAAGTTGCAGGTTTGCAGACTAGTAAGATGACCTAGTTACTAAAGAACATTTTAAAAGTGCATTTGAGACTGTCATTATTATTTAAGCCACTCAAGTGTTACTATAGGAACCTGACTGTGTTATTTATTTATTTATTTTTTTTGGTTGCATGGTTACACGCCGGTTCCCTGTTCTTTTAAATCTACTTTTTTTAGCATGGCAGTGCATCTGGTGAGTGCTTATTATTTTTTCTGCTACTTGAATTCTATTCACCCATGGAAATTACAGCTAGAACTTATTCTGTACCCACTAAGGATACTGCTGCTCCAACTACATAGAGAGAATCCAGCTTCAATATGTCTTCAGAGGGGGACAACTCAAGTCATTGCACATTTAACAGAACAAGTCACACAGTTTAATTCAAACTTAGAAAAGCTTATCTGTTTAATTTGTAAAACAAGAAACAGCTGTTTGGCCACACCCCCACTCACTGATGTCATCAAAAGGGACAAAGGTTTCATTACAACCTCAGGAGAAGCCTGGAGGGAGCAAGAAGGGATTCCATATGGAGGAAATGCTTTTACAACTTCACAGGCCATTTCTATGGACAAAACTTACTTTTTTTTCAGCAATGGTTTAACAAAGAACTTGTTTTGGACTACAATGACCAAATACAACCACAATGGACATTTAAAACTATGCTGGATTATTTTAAAAACAAGTGCGTAGTTTACAAAGAGATAATTTATATTTAATGGAATGTTTAAGAGTTAAAAGGGTCCCCTAAGAGGCTTAGAATGTTTAAATTTCATAATGGCTTAGTGTTGAACATTGGAGAACTGAATGAATTAACTGAAATGTTTGCTAGACATGGACTGAAATTAATTTAAGTGATTAGTTAAGTTCAACACTAGAATTAGTCAATTGTTTGATGAATTGAACAATTTGAACTTTGATATTAAAAAAGGCTTGTTTTTTGAGCACAACTGTGACATATACAACAGTAATTTTTCTAAGGAGAAACACAATGTTTGGCAGAATTTAAATGTGAAGCATAAGAAACTGGACAGAGAAAAGGTAGAATACCTACAAGGGAAGGCATACCTGACTCCTAGAGCTAAGTTTAACAGGTATTTTTTGGCAAATACACATAGTTTATACAGACTTAGCTTGGCTAACAACACTGACGTCTTTTCTGATAATGCTGCACGACTGAATGCACACGAACAAATCAATTTTTTTTAACAACTTCACTTACCTAATGGAACATATGACAACAATCCCCCCCACACTGAGAAGATCTGAAAGGATATAAAACCAGTGTAGACAGGAATATTTTTTAGAATAACCACAGAGTCTGAGGGGACAGAGAAATAGAGGGAGGGGGAGAAATTGGAAAAGGAACAATTAAACAAAGTTGAACCACCTAATAATACCGTAACTACACAGTACATTGAAGGCATTTCTGTTACACACTGTGTTAAGGTTTTCCACCTAGCAAGGTTTTAGTATTTACAACTACACAGACCTTAACATTAATAAAAAAAAAATTTTTCACTGTTCAAAAAAGTTTTTAAATTTGTCCCATCCTTTAAGACTGATTTAGCTGACACACTAGTAGAGCTGAAATTCTACACAAGGAAGCTTTACTTCCAAGTTATGTTTAAGAACCAAGGGACTGGGCTTGGCAATTCTTTAAATGCAGCAGAAATGAGACTTAACATACATTTAACGTACATTTAACCCACCTCTCAATCTACTATTGGTATTTTTGAAAAAGCTTGCAGCACTGAAATGCATAGATTAATTACAAATCATTGGACTAGATAGTACAATCTCACTAATGAAGAAAGACTGCTTATGAATACACACAGAAACAATACGTCGCTGAGATTTATGAAGCCAGATAAGGGTGGTGGATTGGCCATAATGGACAGGACATCTTACATTAACAGCATATGTAACTTATTATATGACAATGATGGAGAAGAAATAATATTTAGAAATGAAATAAACATTGTGTACAAGAAAATTAAATACTTGTTAGAGGATTCTTTGATGCAGAGGACCATTAATGAGGAACTCTACGAATTTTTCATTAATAATCATCCAGTTATTCCAATAGCCTTTGGAATACCCAAAATGCACAAAGATGTGATGGACCCCCCCCCCATACTGACTTATAGTGGCTGCACACAATTCCATCACATAGCCATTAGAGGTATTTGTCATCTGCATTTTGAAAAATTCCATGTGCCCAGTTAGACCTATTGTAAGAGATTCACGGGATTTACTTACACATGTTAAGCATGAGTATTTTCAACAAAATGTTAGTTTTTCTATCCCACAAGGAAGGTATGGAATATTTTCATGCAGCTATTCTGGAACTAACTAATCTGGACAATACAATGATACACTTTATTATGGAAGTTATGAATGCCATACTTCACAACAATTTCATTACCTTTGAGGGGGAGTTAGATGAGTAGCCATGGGTGCAAGTTGTGCCCCCATGTATGCTACCCTTGTTATGTATACCTGGGAACAGATTTTTGGCTTTAAGTTTGAGTACAATGACAAATGGTTTGTATACTTTCATTTTTTGGACAACATATTTATTTTGTAGAAAGACAAAGGGACAATTAGAGAAGACTTTTGTACTTACATTAACAACCCAACAGCTTTTCTCAAATTCGCCCACACACACTCTGGCCACAAAATGAATTATCTTGATGTCACACTATACATAGATTTGGACAAGGAATGTTTTGGATCCACCATTTTCAGGAAACCAACATTCTTAAATAGCTATTTAGAATACAATTGTTGCCACCCATGGCATACTAAAATAAATGTTTTCAAGGGAGAACTAGTCAGAGCTGCTAGGATGTGCTCAGATATGGTGAACTTCAAAGTGTATGTAAACAAGCTGACCTGTATGTTTACAGAAAGAGGTTACCCTGAAGACCTTTTAAAAAAGTTAGGAGATGAAATTATTATTGGCTGGGGGAACAAGTACAAACCCTTGTTAGGGTTAGAACAGACTGATTTCCCTGTTCACCCCACAAATTCTTTCAAAATCAGCAGCTACATCAATTCTATGGTAGTACCTTTTGTGTCACATTTCAAGGAAATTAAAAAGATACTGGGCAGGATTCACGAAGCCTCCGTGTAAGAGTTATAACTCTTACACGGAGGCTGCAGTTAAACAGAGTGATGTCAGCATGCTCTGCATATTCATGAGAGCATGCTGAATCACACCTAAGTCTAACACGGTCCGTGTAAGACATGTGGGGGCGTGTCCGTAGGCTGAGCCCTGCAAGCGGACACGCCCCCAGAAGTGTAAAAGTGCCCAAAGTAGACACCCACAGCAGAGTCCACGGAAATGTGAATAAACACAACACAACACATGCCCCTACAGACTATGAAACATAAAAGAAATATAAATAAACATGTCATTTTTATTTTAAATTGTAAAAATGTTTAACTGTGAGTGCGTTTGCTGGCGTGCCCATAGCGCAGCTATAGTTAGCAGTCAATGGGAAAGCATATAAGAACTAAATATGCAAAATAAGCCAGGAAGCAATAGCGTAGCGGTAGAGATGTCGGCTACAGAGCAGGCATTCATGGTCCGAGCCCCCACAACACCCTTTTTTTTTTTGCAAAATAAGCAGGAAACAAGTCCCTGACAAATATGTACACATAAAACCGCAATATATGTAAATTGTAATGAAATAGCCCATATATATTGAAGAAATGTGAGGTAACAAAAGACTAAAAAATGCCAGATGTGCCCATAGCTGAGCTACAGTTTAACAGGGTGAGTGCATGTGCCCGTAGATGAGCAGTGGTTTAACTGGTGCAAAATGAGTTCCCGTAGCTGAGCATAGGTTTAACATGCTAAATATATGTGCCCCTAACTGAACTGAGCGGAATATGCGTGCCGATAGCCAAATGAGGCTTAAAGCAGCATACCCCGTTTGCGTGGAGCTGCGCACCGCGCAAACAAGCTAACCGACGGGCAACATTGAGCAAACCGTATCAAAACTACCTTTACACAGACACACCCCTCAGCATGTCTAGACAGTCATGAAAAATAAAAAGCAGTGGTCAAGTTCGAACTCAGGATACTATACACCATAGTCAAGGTACAGAACCACTAAGCCATGACAGCAGTACCTAGAAATGCAATAATAGCTAATATATAGGAATGAATACAAACTACAGCATGACAATGCAGGTTTACTGAAGTTGATACAATTCCAAAATGGCCAATCACAGATATGTGCGGGAAAAACGGACTATATAAGCCCCATAGGCGGGAATACACAGCATAAACGATTGTAGAACAGACCTGCAGGCAGAATGTCAGGTGTAGGAGAGGGTAGTCGCTTTCGAGCGCAGAGGTGGGGTGTTGAGGAGTCCAGGTACATGGCCTGGCTCCTAGTCTACAATCATGAGGCCCAACTCATGCAGGGCCAGGTCCTCTAGGGAGCGTACAGGGCTGAGGCATGGGACCGGTTGGCTCATAAACTCACCAGTGCCACAGGGATTCCAAGGACAGGTGAGCAGGTCCGTCACCACCATGCGGACCTGAAGAGACGCAAGCAGGACCAACTGAACCTTTGGATCCAGGAGGCCCGGCAATCACCCAACGCCCCACCACTGAGTAAGTAAGTAACAATTAATTATGTATGTAAAAAGTTAAACTAGCTGAAATTATGGAGATGTGTATTCCAATATTACTTCATTTATATTACAGCTGCAGGTGTCCGTTCTGCGAACCGCAGAGCCTATGGCGATAGGCTGGTGCGGTTGCGCCAACAGGCAGGTCAGTAATCCACTACCACTAACTGTAAAGAAATATAAAAGTATGACAGTCAGCAAAAGAGTGCAGTGTAGCCAGTAAGGAATAGAATCTGCAAGTAACAGTGTGAAAGTGTATGCAAGTATTGCTTGATTACAAGAGTTCCCAGCCTGTAAGTGTAAACTAAACATGAAACTGTCCAACATATATTCAGAAATAAAAATGCCCTGCCTGTAAGAAAATAGTACACAACCTGCAGCAGGATGTAAAGTATAGCTGCAGAAGATGATGAAATCACATGTGTGAAATATATCCTTGTGGAAATACTGAAACATGACAGAAGTGAGACTGCTGGAAAGTATTGTAATAACTACTGTTAAAACATGTCAATAAAGCCTAGAAGTACCATCCTGAATAGTAACATGAAAGCAAGTGAGAGAGTGTGAGAGAGTGTCATGGATCCAGCAATACAGTAGTAATAACCCTGAATAAAGTATGCTGCAGTCAAGACAGAATTAAATGCATGTGAGACTCAGAACCAAACAGCAAAATCTGTGCAAAGTGTTGCTGCATGTGGAATGTGTATCCCAAAATCTGGATATGTTGCTCCCAGTCTGAAATACGCAGATAGGATGATTGTCTGATATACCAAACATCCACACTTGTCTACAGGTATATAAAGCAAAAGGAGCAGGATGATGTATCTGAACAATGCTTGATATGAATGTGTATGAAGAACACTAAAATGTATATTGATGTTGCAGTAACAGTCCTATCAGCAAGGTGAAGTAGTTAACATATAGGACACTGTAGTTAGAACAGTAGTGTGTTTATAACTGTAGCTATTAGAAATGTACAGCATATGTATTGGTATTCGAAGGTGTTAATATTACCTTATTTACCCCACCCTATAACCACCTATAACCCATTCCACGTGAAAATGGTATGTGCAATCACAATTAACACCCCTGGACGTTTGTCCTGTTGGGCCATATATATTTGCATGTCTGTTGATGCATCTGCCCTGTTCATACACCCACACCTGATGGCCTGTTGCCATCAATTATCCCTGCATGTTATTGGACTGTGTATTTCTGTTCAAATTATGCATGTGTTATGCACGCTGTTCAATGGTGGGAATACCTGGATGTTTGGTTAATGGGAATACTAATGCATGCTGTTACAACTAACTGTGAATGGTATTATATGTCACTAACCCAAACTGTCATGACATAATGCAAAATATAGAATGACAGGGAAGGTGGGTTCCAGCGGACCCACCTCTCTCACCTCAGCTGGCGAGTGCACCTGGCACTAGTGCCGAGTCCGGACCCTCCTCCGGTTGCCCTGTGCCACCTGCGGGTGGAAGCGCTGCAGGGGATGGGGCTCGCCCCCCCTCTGCAAGTGTGGCCGGAGGAGATCCACCTCTCACCCTCTGTAGCGTCCGGACTGTGGTGCGTAGGGAGATTCGGGACTCTGTCCTTGAGCCCCTACGCCAGCTCGAGGCATGGGTGGCACAACTAATGGGCATGCCCGTTGCCCTGCCTACACAGCCCCCAGCACAGCCCCGTCCTGGGCAGTGAAGGAACAGTGGCAACTGCCTATGGGTGGGGATATCAGTTCCACTGTAGCCATCTGTGGGCTCATGGGCTCTGGACATCCCAACCTCCGTCCCCGTCAATTATGTAACCCCCCCACACGTGTCATACACCGCCCCTGTATGCGTCTTGTTTGTCTTGTCTGTTTACCTACCCAGCCTACCTCCCCAGCTGAACCGACTTCCTTCACCTGATATACCACTCTTACCTGAAAAAAAAAAAAAAAAAAAAAAGGCACTCTGTACCCACAAAAAAATTACGCCCCATACATAGCTGCCCATTGCGCACACATGTCCACTGGACATGGAACCTATCAATTACAATTGGCTGTACAACAAGTATTATTGTTGTCCTGACACCTCTCCCAGGGGTGGAAGGTTTCAAATGTCACACCAAATTACATACATATGCACAGCTGTTGCTGCAGAAGAAATGGGCAGCTATGGGCCTTACCTACATCCCTCCTGCACATCCCAAGCTTGTTTCCCTACTGTCTTACCCTCTTTGTGACCCCTTTTTCACCACTTTCCTGTCTCCCCATTTTCTTTTCTTTCAAAGAAAATAACGCGGGTGTGCGCCAGAGTAAGCACTGTTAAGCGGTTGTAACCGGGTGTGCGTGGAGCTAACCGCCAGTGCGCATGCGTGAGCTCCGCTCAAACCAGCGCTAGCCCAGTTACAACTGCTTAAAAGTGCCTTAGTCACTGTGATTGACAGGTCCTGTACTCAGTTCAAAAGAAAAATAAACTCCCACTGTCAGTCCCGAACCCAGGACCTTGGAAACACTAGTTTGTACAACCTACCACTAAGCCATGACTCTTATACAAACACATTGTGCTAAAATAAATATAACATGTAAAAGTAGGGATGAATGTAAAGGGAATATAGGATGTGTAGTACACAAAGCATGCTATTTAAAATAAATGTCACAAACAATGGATATCCATAATAGTAGTGTGTGAAAAGAAACAGCCATGCTAGTTGGCAGCCTGTAGATAATAAAGTCAGTTAAAGTATATAGATATATGTATGCATATATATATATATATGTACATATATATATATATATATATATATATATATGTATATATATATATATATATATATATATATATATATATATATATATATATATATAAATATATATATATAAATATATCTAGATATACTTGTAGGAGTCAATGTGCATACACACTTACTACCGGGAACATGAAAGAGGAATGGAGAACTGTGAATATACAACACAGCCTGAAGCATGAGAGAGATGCTAACCTTTACAGTCACAGAACACTGTCCACAGCATACCAGCATGGTCCCCGCCCACACAGTCTGAAAGGGCAACACCTATCACACATACCCTTTTATAGCACTGACCTGAAATCACAGTGAGAACTGCAATCAGTACACAACCGGCTGTATGCAATTAGCAAATGCTGGCCTTCAATTGGTGCAGAGGCCATCACATGGACCTATGCAAATACCTACAAAAGCATCCAGTGCTAACACTCCCCACATGCAAGAAATTAATTGCATTGTCTGTAAGCAGACAGAGAGAGGCCGAGAAGTGGAAGAGAGAGAGAGAGAGAGAGAGCACCAAAATAAAAAAAGACACACTGTGACTCTCCCTACCCTGAAGCTTTCAGCAGTGACAGTAATAGCAGCAGCAAGCAGAAGCTGTGGAACGCAACCAGCTGCGACATACAGAGGTAATGCAAAGTAGCAGGTTAACAGTGTGCATACGGTGAACCCTCCAAATGTGTCATAGGTCTGTATCCATAGGTATGTCCATGTGATATGTCGTGTGTACGTAGTTCCAACAAAAGGGGATGACCACACATCACATGTCAAGCAGTCATAGGCCAGGATCCTGGTAGCATGTGTCTGTGCGTTGGCCTAGCAATGGCTGTAGTGACTGCTTCGAAAGGTCAGCCAGGCCCCAAGCCAGGATCAGCACATCCCAAAGGCACACTGGCTGGGAACAAGTGTCTGCAGGTACCTGATGTCACTGCACATGCATCCCATACTGCAGTACCCCATAGCGTAGCACACCAGGCCCATTATGCATATGATGTGGTAATTCCCAGGGTCAGTCGAGGTGTCCCAGTAGTGTTGTGGGACCACTGCTGCTGTAAGCCACTGTCCAGGTACATATCCTGTAGCATGGCCAAGATAAACCATCAGTGTTACATGCGGTGGTATGTCCCCTCAGAGTGTTGGTAGCACACATCCAGGGGGGACCACGAGGTCACAGTGATGCTGTGTGTTCTCCTCCGGTGAGGGTGGCCCTCACCTGGACATGTGCAATGATAGGGAGGTTACACCCAGCTGTGATAAATATCCGAAAAGTGAGGGAGAGGGAGGGGGGATATGTGCACCAAACATGTCTGTAGGAATGTTGCCAATATGCGTGTGTTTGGTGAATGTTAAGTAGGTGTGGAGTAACACAGAGCATATCCGAGGCATGTGGTCCATATGTGTAACATAACTGAAGAAGGCCTTGTGGTCATCCACAGTGTTTGTGTCTATTACCCTCCCAGAGTAGGCTGTGGCTGTTGTTATGAAGGACTGTAGCGTACTACCAGTGTTGACCACAGATGCCTACCCGTAATGTGAATGTGCTCTGTCCTGCAGTAGCCCCCTGCTATTTTTATACAATCTGCCTCTGTCTGGGGTCCACTGGATAGGATGCCTACCCATTGTGCATAGGGTTTGGGTTAGACATGTGTGTGCAAGTGTCATGCAATCTGCAGCATGTCTGTGGTAAGCATTTGCAAAGGGGTCAGCAGTGTGGCCTGTGGCTTCCACTGGCCCAGTGTGCTGCATGGATACCATCCCAGTCCCAGCAAGGGAATAACTGTCTAACCACATACATATCAATGTAGTCTACTGTACTGGTGGTGGTGGTGGGATATGTATATCCAGGCCGTGTAACGTCTGTCCACAGCAGAGTAGTGGACGGTGTCCCACATACAGTACCTTGGCATGGACCCCCAGAGTGAGGTTGTGCATAGCACCTGTCTGTGTGTGCTGACCGATGGGGCATGCTACTACGTAGTGTGGAATGTGGCAGGTATTGTTGCACAGGTATTGGCTGAACACTGATATCTGGCCATGTACCTGTGTATCCACCATGGCACACACACATGCAACATATGGGAGTAGTAGTATATCACTACACATGCATAACATGTATAGTATGTGTGCCATACATTGCTGACATGGTCTGCTGATATCCTGTCTGTGTTCTCTTCCAGGGAGATGGCGCGACAGCGTAACCCCGCCTACTCCATTGCGGAGGATGAGGAGATCCACCAGAGCCTGGTGCGGGAGTATGACATCCTGTTTTCCCGCACCAGTCAGAACCAGCAGGCGAGGGCCGCACTGTGGCAAGACCTGGTCCGTAGGGTAAATGAAATTGGCACGCATAACAGGACATATGAGCAGGTACGACATCACTGCAGTGATTTAATCCGAAGTGTCCAGCAGCGTGCAGCAGATATCCACAGGCAACAGGTCGCCACAGGAGGTGGGGTGGCCACATCCCCCCTCACCAGACTGGAGGGGCTACTCCTAAGTGTCATGGCTCCAGCCCCGGAACACCAACAGCAGTACACCTGTATTATGATGGAGGCTGGTTCCACACAGCAGCACGACATGAAGCGTGCAGGTAATATGCCATATGTACACCTGACTGTTCTGTACACTGTATCATATGCAATATGAATGGGACAGATGTGCCCACTAACATTAATCTCATCATTTCTGCAGGTCCCTCCAGGGTTACAGAGAGGCAGGCCATCCATGCTGGTGAGTGTGTTTAACATAACCTATAATAGTCCTGAAAATGCTAGTAACAGTAGTCTAACTCAGTAGTGCTCTGTGTGTATACTGCAGGGTGTGCATGTGTGCATGTGTGCAGGTGTGTCAGTACCCATGTGTGCATGTGTGCAGGTGTGCCTGTGTCCAAGTGTGCATGTGTGCCTGTGTCCACGTGTGCATGTGTGCATGTGTGCCTGTGTCCACGTGTGCATGTGTGCATGTGTGCCTGTGTCCACGTGTGCATGTGTGCCTGTGTCCACGTGTGCATGTGTGCATGTGTGCCTGTGTCCATGTGTGCATGTGTGCATGTGTGCATGTGTGCATGTGTGCATGTGCACATGTGTGCATGTGTCCATGTGTGCATGTGTCCATGTGTGCATGTGTCCACGTGTGCATGTGTGCATGTGTCCATGTGTGCATGTGTCCACGTGTGCATGTGTCCACATGTACATGTGTGCATGTGTGCCCGTGTGCATGTTTCCATGTGTGCATGTGTGTATAAGTGCATCACTGGTAACAATGTCTGGAGAATGTAAACTGTGTTTCCTGTCTTCATCCCACAGGTTCTAGGGCTGCTCTGGTGACCTGCAGCAGGGAACCTGTATCCTGTGCCACGGCTACTGGTAATGATGATATATGTGTAATGGTACAGGACGGTGTGTCAGGGTCTGCCATTGGCCAGCCAATTGACAGTACACAGCTGTCAACCCCATCATTGCGCACAGTCATCCTGCCTATACATCCTATGTCACCATTGTCCCTAGGTGATGGACAGGATACAGTGGGCATAGACCAGGGTAATGTGGTACCTGTGGCACATGCATCCCCACACAGCAGCCATGGGCAGGGTCCTCCGATGGTACCACACAGACAGTTGGCCATGGGTTCTCGTGGGAGCATCCGTGGGCGTACTGCCTCTGGCCGACGTGCCCAATGAGGTCTGTCAACCTCAGCGATGTTTCGGACTGTCATGCAGGCTCAGTCACGTATGGAAAGGTACACCAGACAGGGTCTGAGGGAGCTCAGAGCATGCCGCACAGCCATGACAGACAGTATGCATGACATTGCGGATGCTATCCGTAACTTCACCGATGTCATAGACAGACGTTGTGGGGACATCTTACAGCAGTTCCACAACCAGATGTCCATGAGCCAGGGCAGTGGTGGGCATCTGCGGTGTCGATGGCGTATGCCGGCGGCAGCAGCTGGCAGTCGGCGAGATGGCAACAGGCTTGCGACGCCCCATAGTGCCAGCAGCAGCCCCAGCAACGCTGGGTCTGTGCTGTCATCGAATGCCCCAGGAGACCACGTCGCGTGGCTCTGGACAGTCCCAACAGGGACATGTGTCCAGTCAACACACTCCCGCTTCTGATGACAGTACCCAGTCAGGCATTGTACTGGATATGGTCCGTAGCACCCCTGCCAGGCACAGGTACCGTGTCCGTGCACACAGACAATGATCTGTACGGCCTGCCAGGTGCAGTCTGTGGCTGTCCACAAACCCCTGTATATGGCAGCCATGAGGTGGAACTGTGTGCGTGCATACACACATGCAGAATGTCAACACTTAGGGCAACCACATACATGCACACACTGCAGCAACACTGGCCCACCCTGTACTGCTGCCCCTCACCAACACACATACACACACATGTCAATTGGTGGTATCAGTGGCTGACACAAGCATACCTAATCCACACCCTGTGCGTATGATGACACTGTGCCACCTCCTGCAGTCTCCAACATCATTGCAGGAACAGGTAAACACGTTGCTGATGCACAGGGTGACTACATAGACGTGTATTAGTAGTATCATGTTGGTAACAGTACAGTGTGCTGCTATGACTGTGTGTGTACCCCAGCATGCCTGCTGTAGTAACTGTATGAATGTCATGAATTGTTATCTGCACCCATAGTACATACCAAAGCATAACAGCTGCACATAATTGCATGCCGGTGGTAAGGTTGTCAACAGATAGCCGCATACATGGGTAGCACAGGGGGAATGCTAATGCAAGTAGTGATATGCAATGGTGGACATGTACAGTAATGGTGTCAAGATGCCCACAACACCTATGCCATGTGTATGTTCACGCATCTAGATATGTGTGCAGTACCAATGTTGTCCAGACCACAAATAAGTATGACATAATATCGGTTCCACCATGGCCATCTGTGCTGCGTATTCCTGGGTACATGTTGACAGTGCCTACATATATGCATTGTGAATTACTGTTATTGTTACCCTTCTTCGTTGTATGATGCAGTACTTCCAGCCCTGTGTACTGTAGCCTTGTTTGCATGCATGTTCGCCTGGGGTGCCCTGGAACACTGCTTACACCTGCAATGCAGGGTTACAGTGCTTCTGTAGACTGCTACTGACATCTGCATAGTGTACCATATGTATGTCAACCTTACACATGACAGAACAGCACTGTCTGTCCTGTACACATGTGAGTAGCCTGTGACACATTGCACACGTCTTACCTGGCATATACCCACGTGTGCAGTCATATATGTCAGTGCTATGAGACAGAGGCAGTCCACCCACACATACACACCTTCAGTATGTTGTTCCCCATTGGCCCTATGTGTTGGTACTCACCATGGCAATCACACTACTAGGGTGGCATGTCCAAAGGTAACCTGTGAATCGCCTCTATGGTCCAGTCGTGGTTTATGTGGGTCATGTGTCATCGTCACAGCTTTCACATGTATGCAGTCAGCCATCACCCTTGGCCAGGTATATACAACACATGTGTGGGATGCCACCACACAGCCAGTCTGGGGACCGGTCTCTCTGAACCCAGTGATGCCATACCCTGTCAGGTGGCATGTCATACATACTACGTACAGGACAAACGTCAAACCCAATCCCTGTCGCTACTAATGATAATACCCCTGAAGATGTTCCTGATAGCTTTCACCAGTCCTTTACTGAGACAGTGCAGGCCCTAGCTTGCCAACTACCTCCTAGCTCCCCAGGTCCCGAAAGCAGCACCCCTAGAAAACTACTTGCGTCCAGCTGCCAACCGGTCGCCACTTCACTTCTCCGTACCTCGGTTGTAACAGTGAAACCCACTTCACTGTGTGCCGATCAACACCCTGCCGAGTACCTATCAAAACCAGATGATGCTATTGCTTACCCCGTCTCAAAGGTAATCAAAGGTACTATGTTAGAAACTAACTTTCCCACCATCTGTAAAATGTCATATGTAATCCCACTTCACACAGGAGGCAGCTCTACTGATGTCTCCACTGATAGGCCAATAGCTATACACTCTCCACTTGCAGAGGTTATGGTGACTTTTGTCATAGACAAGTCATGCACCGCCTAGTCCGACATCGCAGTATGGCAGACACTCAGCATGGCTTACGTTCCCATCACAGCACTCCAGGCCTCCTAGCCTTTACTAACACCATAAGCCATACCTGCAACATCAATGATATATCCACAGCCCTCTGTTTGGATAACCCAAAGGCATACGATATGGTTTATCACCAACTTGGACTCTGCACCCTGCACAGACTGTCTAGATACTGGAGCCTTCCAATGGTGTCAATCCTACCTGCATGGTCAACAGCAGGCCGGCCTCTGGCAGACCAAACCCTCTAACCGTCTACCAAACACCCTCAGAGTACCACAAGGCTCTATCCTAAGGCCCTTGCTGTCCTCCATCATCATTAACGACCGTTATACTGTCATCCCAAATGCCAGCTGTATCCAATATGCTGTATACCCTACTCTGATCTGCCCAGCCACATCTCCAGTAGAGTTATGTTCAGCTACCCAGACCACCTGTAATACAATAGCAAACTGGCTTTGTGAACGTCGTCTGATCCTACATACCAATCAAACTGGACTGCTGTTATTCCACAAACACGTAGGTCTACCACGTTCACCGTTACCATAACATCTACCGATGGCACAATATTCTACCCTGACCCATCTCAACAACTATTAGGTGTTATCATAGACAATAACCTCACATGTGACATACATGTTAACCAGATTAGCCAAGCCATCAATAGAAAGCTAGGGTCACTTTACAGAATTAAAGCCTTCCTAGCCCCTCCAGCTAGAGGTGCCATAGCTCGCTCACACCGTGTTGCAGCCCTTCTGTATGCATCCCCTCTACTCTCACATATGAACAAGACTGTCCTTAACAAGCACTGGATTTGCTACAACCACATTGCCAGGTTTGCCACTGGCCCGCCTGGTAGGACACATCATTGCATCGATCTAAATCAGCTTGTTTGGCTTGCAATACCCAGCCTAATACAGTATAACCAACTGATCATGGCCTATAAAATCCTGTATAATCCAGACAATACTCCTGCACTTAAATCACAATCACCCCCTATAACAATCCTAGACCGCTTCCAGCCTCTAACATTGTACTGCTTTGGACTAGCGAGTCTATTAACACAGCTGGTGATTCTGTCTTTGCAAATCCTGTATGTAGATCCTGGAACCCACTTCCAGCTGATATTACCCTAATGTCCACCTTAGGTCATTTAACAGTAGACCCAAACAACATTTGTCATGTAACTGGCTATGTCAGTGTATCAGGCCTGGCTAACTCGGATGTGTAACCTGTGTGAACCACTGTACTGTGTAAATACAATGTAATCCTGGCTTGTGCTCAGGTCTGACATTAACCTGTGGAACATGTTGGACCTGCTTACGTATGTAATCTCTGTACATAATCTGTTTGTAATATGTCATGCTAGTATTTTCTAATGCTGTATCTGCTACCCTCGTAGTTTGTCTCCACGAGCCTACCCTGGGAATGGACATGCATCCAGTTGGGCTATCCCAATCAACATATGTGGGACCAATAAATATATCAAAACATGATATTACAGTGACAACAATACCAGGCAGACATTGCCACACACTGACAGCATGCTGAACACACTGGGGCATATGTGGGGACTCAGACTGGCAGCCTGCCTGTGCATCACACACCTCCGCAGCTGGCACACAGGCATATGTTCCGTCGGAACACAGCACATGCCACACATGGCACACACATCCCCTGTACCGCACACCCACAGCCTGTAGGGCTACACAACACACCTGCTATAGACGTGTCAGGTACCTGTCATGTGTGCTGCACTGGGGTCCCGCTCAACAGGCTGTATCTGCTGAAGGGCACAGTGATATGACTCAGGGGCACTATGGTCCACCACAGCACACATGCATACAGGTCAGACAGAGGCATGGACAGATATGACTCACTCATTGACCATGCCAGTGTGGCTGCCTGGGACATACCACCCTGGACTACATGATAGGAAACATAGAATGGATCTCTCAGCATTTGGCACAGGCCAGTATGAGCCTGATATTAGTTGCCAACATACTCTCCCCAGGTATTCTACCACTATATGTGGGAAGGCTGTTGTATGTCTACATTATGCTCAGTCTCCACTGTCATTCATAGGGTATCCACTGCCTGTCAATGTGTGCTTACATGCTAGGGAAGCCACATTGCTGTTCACGGGTCATCTTGCACGTGACACATGGCCCGATGTATACTGGCAAGGCTCCTTGGTACACACATACTGCCTTATGCTGCAGGACATGGTTTACATAGCGACCTCCGTGGGTATCACACAGGTTAGGACACTGACAGCGCTGCTACACAACTACAGCAGTGTACACTGGAGGATGCATGCACCGGACACTGCCCTCAGCACGGTGAACTGCAGTGTCTGTGCAGTACCAGATGCATGGGTCATGGCTCACAGGTGTTATCCATCACTGACAGGCTATGCCCTTTACCATGCCTGTCGTCCCCTACACATGTAACACACATGGATAGGGGTGTGGTATCCCGAGTCAACACAGATACACACACCTCCAGGTTGTTGGCATGGCACAAACCATCAGGGCCTACTCAGGTGCAGCTGACAGTGTGTCAGAATGCCATCTGGTTCATAGCATGGCACACACAACCCTCACATACACAGGAAGACCACCTATCCTCCATAACAACAGCGGCAATATGACAGTCCCATGAACTGTGTTTATAAGGCCATACTGCATCCAGCCGAACATTGTGTGTGAGCATTGCTGTAGCTACAACACTCTAGTTGACGGGTTCACAGCATGTGGTCACTGAAATGCAGTGGAATGACATGTTACCACTACCACAACAGGTGGGAACATACAGCACCTGTACATTGACTACATGCACACTATATGGGCCAGACCAGATGTGTATCCCCTGCTGTAGGTCTTTCACCATAGACACCCACACTGTCTAGGGACATACCACGTGCAGACCCTGCACAGCAGGACACACAGTCATATTGGTATATATTGCTAATACCATTTATCCACACAAAGCATGTGTCAGACATGGTAACTACTGCAGGCCACAGGTATTTCTGTGTATGTGTCACACACATACATCATGTGTGCAATGCCATTGCTGGTGTAGGCAATGGCATGCATTGGTATGTACACACACCCGCGCAAGGTCATACTGTGTGACACAACCACACGTGATAGTTGTGGGTTACCCAAACATACCTATCTGTACTCTGACGATGGTAATAGACACAGTAGCAGAGCACACTATTGGCATTACTAGCCAACTAGCCCTGTCTGGCTGTGCTGATAGTGTGGTGACATCCCCTGTATTTACTGGTGGGGTATGCAGCATCTGGTGTATAGTATTATTTGCCCAAAGGATCTGTTCCCTCACACTTGCATTTACACACACCCTACTACCCCCACAGACATGCAAACGTGCCCTATGCAGGATTCATTCCCCTACCTACCTATGTCATGACACGTGGGAGGGACGCATTAGCAAAGCGCATTGTTCGGTTTACTAGATAGTTTCTCGTCTCTGGATATACTTAGAGGGTGCTGACAACATCAATACTTTGAAAGGGTAATGTGCATCAGGTAGTGTGATCACCTGATTGCCAAAACTAACATGTCTTTCATACGGACATGCACACACACATGTATTTACAGGTTTCATATTCCTACCTAATTACATTACGATACACAGGGGGAACACATTAGCAGAGCGCGCTATTCGCATTACTGGGAGGCTTCCCTTCTCCTGCTGTACTTATAGGATGCTGACATCATCTGTGTTAAGAAAGGGGCGTGTGCATCCTGTAGTGTGTTCTCCCAGTTGGCTAAAGGAACATTTCCCTCTCACAGCCTTTCACACACACAAACCCAGTCACCCACACACATACACACACACTGAGCATTTGCAGGATTCGAACCCCTACCTAACTATATTATGACACTTGAGGGCGACGCATTAGCAGAGCGCACTATCCGAATTACTGGGCATCTGTTCTCCACCCGTAGTATTTCTAGGGTGCTGACATCTTCATTTCCACAGAGGTCTGTGGTTGTCGTACTACCTGTCAGGTGGGGGATAGCATGTATATGCATTTGCAGCCACCTACATCAGGGTCAGGTGTGCACATCGCACTGGCAGGTTATGTTCCATACCATGCTTTGGGACCACAGGACCTGTAACACACAACACTACCAGTCCAGCACACCACACCCACATCTGGGACACACACCTAGCTTCCCTGGGAACAGTGCCAGGATATGCAGGTATTCACATACACCGTTCCAGTTGTTAACATCAGGTACAGGCATATTGTGTGTGTGACCTACTCAGGCCTCTACCACTATACCCTACCGCCACTACAATTTGAGGGTCCATGTGCTATGGCAGTACCACACACCACAGCCACATGGGTTAATACATATTGCACCTGTCCATCTGCAACGTGGGTACCCACTGTTCCACACCGGAGGTAGACCACCATTGTTGATAGCTTCCCATGTCCACCTTTCCCTGGACATCCATATCCCATCTCCACCCCCAGGCAAGGTTGTCACTGCACACAAACTGTGTTTAGCACATGCAGACTCTACACTTGTGTAGATTGGGGTGAATTACTTCAGAGGACCCATGCTGGAGGACTATACTGGCCACGCAGCATATTCCTTGACACCTGCATCCTATGAGCATGTGTACAGTTTGCATTGGTCATTCAGATATTGGCAAAGGCTCTTGCTACCCCCATAGTGCCTATGTTAGGCAGGGCTCAGATGACAAACCCACCTTCATAGGTATCACAAGGGATACATAACTAAGAGCAATGCTACCCAACGCCAGATATCTGCACCTCCAGATGCGTGCACCCAAAACAGTCCTTGGCATGGAAAACATCGATATCTGTGCAGTTACAGATGCCTGGTTCAGGGCTACTGAGAGCACACCAGCACTACCGGGTTTAACCCAGTTGATTACTTTGAAACAGTCACCAAGGCCATTGACGGGGGGAAGGTGGTTCACACAGACTACCTGGACCTTGCAGACACCTTCACAACAATACCCCACTTGGGCATTCTAGAGAAGGTCACCAGCTGGAATATAAGGCCCTATGTCACTAGATGGATTGCACAGTGGCTCAAGGACAGATACCACATGGTTAGCATTGCTGGAGCCATGCCAGACCCCACAACAGTTACGGGTTGTGTCCCACAAGGCTCAGTCCTGGGACCCTCTTGTTTGGTATATATTTCTTGGAGGTACAGGCCAACACAGACGGACTGTGGCTGTCCAAATATGCAGATGACTGCAAACAGGCCACCATAATTGCCTCTTCAGCTGACACAAGCATCCTCCAAAGGGGCATCATAGCAACAGACAACTTATGCCAGAGCCATGGTCTTCTGCTGAACAGTGTTTAGAAAGGGGAATGTGCATCCTGGAGTCTGTTCACATAGTTGACAAAAGGGACCTTGTCCTCACACACACACTACCCCCCTCAGACAAACACACACACTTGCCATTCACAGGTTCAAACCCCTGCCTAACTATGTTATGACACTTGAGATGGACGCATTAGCAGAGCGTGCTATTAGCATTACTGGGAGGTTTCTTTTCACCTGCTGTACTTATTGGGTGCTGACATCATCGGTGTTTAGAAAGGGAATGTGCATCCTGTAGTGTGTTGTCCTAATTGCCAAAAGGGACATTTCCCTCACACACACAAACACCCCTCAGACAAGCACACACACTTGCCATTCATAGGATTCAAACCCCTACCTAACTATGTTATGACACTTGAGACGGACACATTAGCACAGCGCGCTATTCACATTACTGGGAGGTTTCTTTTCACCTGCTGTACTTATTGGGCGCTGACATCATCGGTGTTTAGAAAGGGAATGTGCATCCTGTAGTGTGTTGTCCTAATTGCCAAAAGGGACATTTCCCTCACACACACAAACACCCCTCAGACAAGCACACACACTTGCCATTCACAGGATTCAAACCCCTACCTATGTTATGACACTTGAGACGGACGCGCTATTCGAATTACTGGGAGGTTTTTTTTCACCTGCTGTACTTATTGGGTGCTGACATCATCGGTGTTTAGAAAGGGAATGTGCATCCTGTAGTGTGTTGTCCTAATTGCCAAAAGGGACATTTCCCTCACACACACAAACACCCCTCAGACAAGCACACACACTTGCCATGCACAGGATTCAAACCCCTACCTAACTATGTTATGACACTTGAAACGGACGCATTAGCAGAGCGCGCTATTTGCATTACTGGGAGGTTTCTTTTCACCTGCCGTACTTATTGGGTGCTGACATCATCGGTGTTTAGAAAGGGAATGTGCATCCTGTAGTGTGTTGTCCTAATTGCCAAAAGGGACATTTCCCTCACACACACAAACACCCCTCAGACAAGCACACACACTTTCCATTCACAGGATTCAGACCCCTATCTATGTTATGACACTTGAGACGGACGCAGTAGCAAAGCGTGCTATTCGCATTACTGGGAGTTTTCTATTCTCCAGCTGTACTTATTGGGTGCTGACATCATCGGTGTTTAGAAAGGGAATGTGCATCCTGTAATGTGTTTTCCTATTTGCCAAAAGGGACATTTCTCTCCTGCAGACTTACACACACACTGAGCATTTGCAGGATTTGAAACCCCTACCTGACTATGTTATGACACTTGAGACGGACGCATTAGCAGAGCGCTCTATTCGGATTACTGGGAAGTTTCTTTTCTCCTGCTGTACTTATAGGGTGCTGACATCATCTGTGTTTAGAAAGGGGCATGTGCATCCTGTGGGGAGGCAGACACCAAGTACACTCTGGCTAAGCTGTCATTCCCTAGGGCAAACGGCCTAGTGTTGACCTCTACACCCATATGTTTAATTGTCAAATGCACATTATTTGTTGCTGATAGACTGTTTGCACATCTTTATTGCCATAACATTCCCTGTTTGTATGAACAACTTGTGCATCTGTGGCAGATGTTTGCATGTGGGAGGGATCCACTATATCACGTATGTCTCTGTAGTCATCTAGCTGTGTGCACTGGGCAGACTGCTATAATGTGGTTGGTTCCTGGATTACAACATAACAATACCAGCTATGTGTGTCCAACTGCTACACCGAAAAAGTGTGTGAGCATGCCCAGTTCAGCCTTCCCATGGCATGTTGTCAATGTGTGTGAGCATGCCCAGTGTGAGCATTCCATATGTTGGACTCTGCAGCCCACCACATTTGTGGATGGGTATGAACTTCAACAACTATCACCTGTTTATGGTTGTGTGTTGTGTGTCATGTTGTGTAGTTACGGTACAACTGCTTTGTGTGTGAACACAACAGGGTTATACTGTGCCTGCAGTGTTTCCATGGGATACTTTGCATACAGCTGTCAACATCCTTTCACACTGACCTAACACTGTAGTACTGTATAGTGTACTGGTAGTACTTTGACTGTGGTGGGCAGTATCCTAGGCTTTACTGCTATCACTGCTTTACATTTCGATAGTGGGCACAACAGCCTGGTTACGGGCCAGTTGTGTACATCTGACCATGTTGCATTCTGTTCAGATATGAACTACTTACACCAGGCTTGTCCGACATTGGTAGTGTATTCCACAACATAGGTGTACATTTGCAAACACTAGTGATGTGCCCTAGTCCATGTGTAATGCTAGTTGGAGAGTATGTTTGTCCTTCAACACACATTGTAAGTGGAGTTTGCCATGACATATGTCATGGTTAGTATACTGAGTCTCTGTCTACCTGTGACATGACAGTGGTACCCAGGTTAAATCTACCATCTCCCACCCACTCATCTGGGTTCCTATTGAGATAGATTGATATGTGACTCTATGGGTAGCCTGTGCTGGGGGTGGCTTCTGTGTTATGGTGCACGCAGTACAGCTTGTCCTATGTAAGTCAGTGCTGGGGTTCAGGTCTCTCATGTGCATAGCTCACTGCCATTCAGATTGTGCAAGGTGCAGCATGTTTATTGATGCCAGCAACACAGGCAACACATGGCATCTGGGCAAGCTGTTTGATACTCCTGATGAGGTACTGTTGGGGACTTTACAGTTGATGGAGGTGTCTGCTGAGGTACATCCCACAGGGGTGATTGTAGTCAATTGTACCGCTGATGATGGATGACTGCAGAGCCACAATGACCTCCCCTTATCTAGATCTGACAGCCCTCATGATTAGGTGGGTATATGGTATGTTCCTGTAAACACTACAGCACATGTTTGTCCAATGCAGGCTATCTATCACCTTGTGTCCCCAGGTCTCTCATTACATGTTAACTACATAATGGGTTAACACATATGTGGTAATTGGTGGGCACTTACTGTATATCCACGGGGGTTGACTATACACGTTTCTGCACTTAGCTTGCTGACATGGCTATGGCACCAGTTTTCTGTTTCTATGTGGCCCTTTTGTGGGATGCTTGTGTCAGCTGGTGGATCATATGTGGTGAGCAGTTTGTAGTCCTCTGCAACCATGTTCGGACACAGTCCTTCCATGTTTGCCTGTACCTATGGGACATATATACCGGACGGTGGAGATCCCAGGACAAAGCCTTGTGGGATGCCAGTTATATCTGGTTCGTAGTCTGACATGGCTGCAGCATGTCTGACCATGTCTGTTCTGTCCTTGGTCTGGTTTGCAACCCTCTACTGACATGTGGGTTTATTTTTAAGCTGGTGAGCCTATCTATAATGAACACGTAGGGTATTGTATAGAGGCCTTTGCAAGGTCCAGATACACTGTGTGGAGCACATTGCCCTCATCAATGACCTTAATGGCTGTTTCAATTGGGTCAAACATGGTTAGGGGCAGGATCTGCACTTGGGTTAGCCACACTGGGTTGGGTCCGGTGTCAGTAGGTCCCCAATATCTTTATGTCTGTGGTACATGCTGATCCTTTCCACAGCTGTGCAAACCGTGCTTCTCAGGATTCTGGGGTAGTACTGTTCAGTATCCATTCAGGCAACACCTTTGTTGAGAAGGACCACTGTTGTTGTACACTGCTCTTTGGGTACATATTCTGTGGTAAGGCTGGCATTGAGCAGTAGTGTGGTTTTACATTCCATTCATCTTGGTGTCCATGTTGCACTAAGCCCAGGACAACATCTCATACCATTGCTGCTGTGTGTTTTGCTTTGTAGATGTTGGCTGTTACCTCAGCATCTGCAATGTCAGGGGGCCAGCAGTCTGCTGGGATAGATATTCTGCATTGGGGGTGGGGGGGGGTTGCACTGCACCTGTCAGGATGTATGTTGGCAGTATGTCTGTGTGTTTGTGATATTTGTGTGATTCAGGACATATCAGTGAATTCCCAACATGGTTACTACCATCAGTTGTGAAAGCCTTGGGATTATCATTAGCGTCCTGTACAATTTGTATCTTCATAGGTTCATAGGGTCATACTAGGCTATCCACCCTGGGCATTTGTTAGCCTAGCCAGAGTGTGTGTGGCTTTTGACACCCCTTGCTATGTGCATATTATGTCCATTTATGTTTTGCTTGGCTGTGCCTCTGTCTGGACATGACACAGTGAAGACCCCCAGTGTAACTCTACAATCATCCATCCACTTGGCAAGATTCCTGTTGAAGAGTGTCAGTGAGGGGCTCTGCCTAACATGGAATGGGATTCTGGTCCAGGGTGTGGGGAGCCTCTGGATTATGTATCTGTCCCACCAGCACATCCTATTTCATTATTAGTTGAGGTTGACATCTCTCCCTCTCACAGCTCCAGTGGATTTGTGTTCTCTAGGGTGGGGCATGTCCATTACTCCTGTGTTGGGCATGGCCTCCTACAACAGGCATGCAATGCCTCTGTGTAGGCCGTATGTGACTGGATTCAGCTGGGGTGTCTACAGCCAGGCAGCATATGACATATATTTGTGACCCTTTATCCTATTGGTGAGGTACCTTTGAGGTCTTTCTAACTGCTGCAGGTGTCAGATAAGATACATCCCATATGAGGCATTGTACTGGAGTATGGGTGTGATTGGAGAAAGGTATAGGGGCACAATGACCTCTGTTGCTGTAGATGTGACTCCTTTCCTGCTACGGTGTCAAATGTAGACAGTCTTCCTAGCCACATTGGCAATGTGGGTGTCACATAACAGGTTACTGTCCACATGTGTTCCTAGGTCCCTGGTTCCTCTTTCTATACATACTGGTTTACCACCTATGTGGTACTTTGTGGTACCTTGTTTGTTATTTGGTGGGACATTCATACTGTCCATTGTCTTCAGGACGGCTGGGTGGGGTTATTGTGTGTGAGAGTGCGGTCTGTAGCATGCTACAGACTGCACAGCAGTCTTGCCTACAGTTAGTTGCACATGTGTGTACTCAATTGCCTTGTGCATTGTCAGTTACCTGGACGTATGGGTGTCTGTGCTGACTATGGATACTCACCCTCCTTTTATGTTTCGTTCCAGGGTTTGGGGCCATGACACATGATACGTGGTATAACCTAGTAGTGCTGGTGTGCTGTCAGGAGGCTTGCAGCGGGATTCTGTCACTGTACAGACATCGATGTTCTCCATTCTGGGGATGGCCTCGGGGGCATGCATATTGGGGTGTACACATCTGGCATTGGTCAGCATTTCCCTTATGTTTCTTCCCACTTATGTTTGGGAGGGTGGTAGGTCAGTCTTTTCTGCCTTGCCTTCGAAAGGCTCTATGGAGGTGGCAAATGCCTTATCCAATATTCAGACGCCCAGGGGTAACAGGTGCAGGCCATCCCAAGGACAGCTGCGTGGCTTGTCAAGCATGACATCCCAGGCAGACAGACATTGCATCCCCTTGGAATAACACCAGTAAGTGCCACTTGCTATGACTGATCATTTTGTGTTTGTACTGTGGCATTACTCTTGGTAAGGGTAGGATGCTGTGAACGGTGAGTGTCATACCACCTGGACTACATAATCAGATAGCTCATCTATGTCTCTTTTCCTGTAGTCTAGGGTGGTACTTCTCAGGTCATTCACACCAGCATGGACAATGACTGCATCATATTTCTACTTGCTTTGGAGTGACCTACATACTTCTGTTATGTGGCATATTGTGGCAGCCTACAGGCAGCTTACTATACCCTTTCCCTTGTTCAGTCTGGTGTGCAGGACAGCAGTGTGTCTGACTATGGAGTCACCTATTACAACTGTATCAGGCATGTTGTTTCTCCTTCTGGCCTGTGACTGTTTGGCACACCAGCTTTGTGTGCTATGTGTTGCAGGCTGTTTGATTGGGTGTCTGCTTTAGAGGCCTCTGTTGGTGTGCTGTGTTTGTAATTTGTGCCTCTGGGAATGTTTGTCTGTGTTTATGTGTTTGGTTTGCAGTTGTGGTAGGTCTATGTGGGACTGTGTTTGTGGTGTGTGTGGTTACCTTCTCCTACTGACTTGTTTTGGGAGTACTGAGTTGAGGGAGCTCAGCCTCCAGTTTGGATGGATGGTTGCATCTCTCACATATTTTTTTATTTCTTGGGTGGAGTTGGGGGTTGTCTGTGTACTTGGGCCAGGTGTGACATTGCCTCGGGATTCACAGATTCCACTTGTTGCGGCTGGCCTTAGTGGATTGCATGTGTGGACAGATGTGATTGCCATACTACTGATCTGTGCTTACTTCATTGTTTGTGTTTGCTCTATCATGTAGCAGCTTCCTCGTTCTCTTGCATGTTTTGGTTATGGCTGGTGTCCACCATGCCAGATTTAGGCACTGTGTCTTGTTTTAATTTAGGACTGCATAATCCAAGCATTCCTGGCAGTGTTCATGGAATGGCTATATTACAGGTTCTGAGGTGTGGCCCATATTTTGCACCTGCACGGGACCTTTAATGGATTCCACATCAGTTTGGAGGAGTGCAGGTATTGCTTAACACATGTTTTCCACTGTGGTTTTCCGGCCAGGAAATGTGGTCAGGTTTTGTATATCCAGTGTGATTACTCTATGGTCTGGTTTTACCAGTGAGCAATACACTTCTCATCTTGACATCCAGTACCCATGTTGCTGATTATCACATCCGTATGCTTACCCTCTTGTGGGAGTGGTACGTTGTTCCTGGGCCTTTTGGTTTGTGGATTCTATGAACCTTTGTCCGACACTGTTGGAGCTAGTATAATGTTCTAAGTCTATGTCTGGGTATTTGCAGTCACCCAATATAATGTGGGTTGGAGGACTTGATATATTCATGTATTCCAGCATAGGCCAGATGCAGTTCCTGGTGTTGGGACAGTAGTCTGTAGCAGGCTATAAACTGGGGGCAGTTTTAGCCACTGTTACTTGAGCATGGCTAGTCCATGCTGCTTTTGTTGTGGTACCGACATGGGGTGTGGTTATCCTTGACAATTCTTGCTAGTCACCCTCCTTTTGTAGCTTGTTCCAAGTTTTGCGGCTGTACAGCACAGTATGAGGTGTAACCTGGTAGTGTTAGGGTGCTGTTGTGGGCCTTGCCTCGGTGTTCTGTTACAGCACAGTTATCAACATTCTCCATAGTGGGTGAGTCCAGACTGCATGCATCTTGCTGTTTCGACTTATCCATTATCTTATTCTTATCCCTTCTGGTACCTATGGAGATAGGTTTGTCTTTTGAGCCTTACCTATTCAGGGCACACTGTGGGTGACGACAGCCTTTGCCAGTATCCATACGGCCTGCACTGATAGGTGCACGCCACTCCTGGCGGGTGGTGCATCATGTCATGCTCAGCATGTCATCCCAGACTGGCACACATTGGGTCCCCTTTGACTAACTGTGATACTTCAGTCAATTGTTGCACTTGATCATCTCGTTGTCATGTTGTGGCATGATGCTTGGTCAGGATAGGATGTTAGTCAGGGTCCTCAGGTGTGCATGTAGTACTTGGTGTTACATTACTTGACACATAGCATTCATGCCTCAGGTGGTGCAGCAGGGCTGCCTCTGTCGGATGCGCATATTACACTTCCCTGTACATGTTTGAGAGCAGGTTGTGTCATGTTAGGCATCCCTGTTACTATATGAGTGAGTCAGGGAGGGCTATCATTCCCAAGGTTCCTACTGAGCCAATGTATGTGCGATCGTTGCCTCTTTGCCAAGGCCAGGGCATACTGGGCACGCCTCCTTCTGCCTACTGGGACAGGCTCAGGTTGTTCCTCCTCCGAGTCACGCTCTGCCTGTGCTGGCCTTGGCAATGGTGGGGGCTGTTTGGCCCGCCCTATGCTGGTCCTGCTGCAGCTGTTTTGCAAGATCATATTATGTAGCATAGCACATACCATGACAATTTGGGTACATGTAGTTGGTGTGTACTGCAAGGCTCCATCAGATGTGTCCAGACACCGGAACCGTGACTTGAGCAGCCCAAACACACGCTCTATCACATTACGTGTTTGTGCGTGTGCCTCATTATGGCATTCCTGTTCAGGTGTGTGTGCTTTCTGATGGGTGTCATCAGCCACGGCTCCAGTGCATAAGCTGCATCCCCACTAGGTGTCCGTGTGGGATGTCCCCATTGGCAAATGTCTGGTACAGCTGTCCAAATGCCAGATGTGGGAATCGATAACTCCCAGGGCAGCCAGCACACACATTCATTATTATGCCCTGGGCATCACACACGACCTGGCAGTTGATGGAGGGAAGCCCTTGCGGTTTATGTAGGCCCTACCCGCTCCTGCTGGTGCTTTGATGCATATGCGTGCAGTCTATAGCACCCAGTACCTCAGGGTATTCCGCTATTTGCTGGAAGAGACGATATTGCTGGCCAATACCTCACGGGCATTGGGGAAATATACATGATCACCGACATGTGCTGACATGGCATCCAGGAACTGGTGTAGTACCCTGGAGGCTGATGCCTGTGATATCCCCATCATATCACCAGTTGGTCTCTGGAAGGTACCTGTTGCTAGTATTCTTAGGCCAACACATACCTTGGTTTCCACTGGGATGGGTTCCCCTCTGTTGGTTCTGTGTGTGAGGCGTGGCCTGCACAGCTCAACGATCTGCTGCAGGAGCTCTCTGTCCACTCTATAGCGCTCTACTATCTCCAGCTCATGTAAGCCATGGTAGGTGACCCTGGGCCTGTACACTCTTCTCCGTCTCCTCACTGTGGGTTGTCTGGCACCATCTGCATTGTCACCACCCTCAGCAAGTCGCCTATGTCTCATTAAGACAGCTATGGCAGCCCCTAGCATTTCTGCTCTGAGTTCAGCTTTTTCAGTTTTCACTTCTATTAGCTTACTCCTGTTTTGCAGTGTCTCTTAATGACAACATCCTGCACTATTGTTTGCAGTGTTTTAAGTGCTGGGCTGGGCTACTAATTTGCCTGTGTAATTGCCTGCTTCTAATTATTTTCACCTGCTAGCTTCAGCAGTTATCCCTGCTAGCTTCCTATTAATTCTGTTGCTTCCTTTTTCCTTTCTGTTTCCTCAGGGGGGAGCAACTTGCATACTATCTGAAACACGCTCACAGTGGCTTAAACGCGCGCACACATGCTTACAGGGTTAAGGATCTACTTATTCAGGTTTAAACGCACGTACACCCGCGCAAACACTGTTACACGTCTGCCTACAGCCTCCAACATACTCAGACTGTCTTACATGCGCGTACACCCGCGCAAACACTGTTACACGTCTGCCAACAGCCTCCAACATACTCACACTGCCTTACACATGCACGCACTGCCTTACTCGCGGTTCATTGCGCGCACACATGCGCATGCACCGCCAGCAAGAAACTTTAGTGTAGGTAACAGTGTACACCTTCCATTTCTTGCCTTTCCATGACTTATGTAGTGGCACACCTCTTTCCATGATCTGTGCCTGTCATCTGTCATGTTACACTGGCCTCCAATGAACTGCATTTCTTTCTACCATTCACCCCAGTGAAGTCACCTATCTCCTACTCTATTCCTCCCCCTTTTGTATCTCTTACACTACTCAGGCCGTGCTCATTTGCTATGTGACTGTGGTATTCAGTATCCTAACCCTCATTTACATAAGATTGCCTACTAATAGGTTCATAGGTTCATAGGTTCATACTAGGCTATCTGCCCGAGGGCATTTACAAGCCTAGCCCATAGTTTGCCACCCTTTAGTATGGGGAACTATACCCATTATTTTGCTGTGCCTCTGTTGAGCAGTGACACTAAGGTAATCCCTGGGGTATATCTGCGATCTCCCATCCATTGGTCAAGATTTCTCTTGAACAAGGCCAGTGCTCTGCCTCACATATACGGGATTTTATTCCACAGCATAAGTCTTTGGGTGATGAATCTATCCTCCAACGTCCTATTAATAGCCGTGTCGAGGTTTAAGTCTCCCGCCCTTGTGGCTCTGACGGATCTAGATTTTTGAGGTGAAGCATATTCATCAAATCTGGGTTTGACATGGCCTTGTATGTTAGGCAAAGGTCACCTCTGAGCAGCGACTGAATAGAGCTGGAGTTCTTTCAGTCGGGCAGCATAGGACAGATGTTTGAGACCCTTTATCCTTTTGGTGAGGAACTTTTGTGGCCTCTCCAGCTGCTGCAAGTGTCGGGTCAGATACATTCGAATGGGGCATTGTACTCAATCATTGGTCTGATGAGTGATGAGTATAGGAGACTATGACCTCCCTTGATCTAGATGAGAATCCCTTCATGATAAGGTGGGCAATGTAGAAGGTCTTCCTAACTACTTTAGCTACATGGGTGTCGAATGACAGACTACTATCAACCTGGGTCCCCAGGTCCTGATAACTTCTTCTGTACTCAGTGGATTGCCACCTATTTGGTAGCTAGGGGTAACCTTGTTTTTCCCGAAGGGTATGACTATGCATTTTGGCATTTAACTTTAGGCCATGGCTCTGGCACCAGTTATCCATTTCTGTGAGACCCTTCTGAAGGATATCTGTGTCAGATGTGTTTTCTACTATGGCGCCCAGTTTGCAGTCATCTGCAAACTTTGTCAGCCATAACCCTCCTGTGTTTGCTTGTACTGGAAAAGTAGATGCCAAACAAGAGTGGGCCCAGGACTGAGCCCTGTGGTACACCACTTGTGACAGGCTTTGAGTCTGACATGGCGCCAGCAACTCTGACCCTGTGGGTTCTGTCACTCAGCCAGTTTGCAACCCATCTTGTGATGTATGGGTTAACATTTAAGCTGATGAGTTTTCAATGATACCCGAGTGGGGTATTGTATCAAAGGCCTTCGCCAGATCGAGGTAGGCTGTATGGACTGCCTTTCCCTCATCAATGGCTTTGGTGACTGTTTGAAAAAGTCAACCAAGTTTAGAAGGCATGATCTGCCTTTGACAAAGCCAAACTGGGATGGATCCAAAGTCTGCAAATTCCTATGTCTTTATTTATGAGGTCCATTATGATCCTCTCCATGGCTTTGCAGATAAGGCTTGTCAAGCTAATGGGCGGTAATTTCAGGGTCGGTGGAGGCACCGCCTTTGTGAAGTGGGACCACAGTTGCAGTGCGCCACTCCTGGGCGTATCCAGAGGTAAGACTATGATTAAACAGCTGTCCTAGCTGTGGGTTTAATTCTCGTTGAGTTCGTGGAGCACACAGCCGGGGACACCATCAGGTCCCATGGATGCTGTGTTTTGCTTTGGAGAGAGCAGTTCTCACTTGGCGTTGGAGATGTTTGGGGGCTGCAATCGCTTGGTATAGATATCTCTCCTTTGGGGGGGAGAAGTTTGCACTGAACCTGTCAGCCAGTATGTTGGCAATGTCTGTAGGATCAGTAATCTTCACATCATTTTGAACTAGTTCTGAGCATATCTGGGAGTTTCCTCCCAGGTTTCTAACATAGCTAAAGAAGGCCTTATGATTGTCTTTTGAGTCTTTAGCTATTTTTCTCTCAAAATTTGCTTTGGATGATTTTATGAGAGCTCTTAGTTTTACTTATAGTGATCAAGGGTGTCTTACCTTTTAAGGATTTTGCTCTATCTTGTAGTAGCTTCCTCCTTTTGTTGTAGAGTTTGTTTATGGCTGGGGTCCACCAGAGTCGCTTGCCTTTGGTACAAAGAGTCTTTGTTTTGCTTGGGATTGCCTTATCCATGCAGTCCTGCAGGTGCTGGTAGAAGGCATTTGTAAGTGATTCAGCGGCTTGAGTACTGTTTTCCGGCTCGGGCCTTAAAGGAGACCACACTAGTCTTTAGAAGTGTGAAGTCGGCTTCGAGAAGTTCTTTACTGTGGTCTTTTTATTTCAGGTGGGGTGGGATGAGGACCTCCAGCGAGATTAGTTGTGATCTGATCTCACCAGTGAGGGTATACTTCGGTGTTGAACATTGTGCTCCCATGTTCGTGATGATGAGATCAAGTATGTTTCTCCTCTTGTGGGGATGGTGACTAGTTGTTCCATGGCATTTGAGTTTATGAATTCCAGGAACTTTTGGGCTAGGGTGTTTGGGCTTGAGTAGTGTTCCCAGTCTATATTACGGTAATTGAAGTCACCTAGTATGATGGTGTTTGGTGATACATTTATCCCCTCTAGTGTTTTCAGGAAGGCCATGTGAGGTTCCTGAGTTTGTGAGGGTGGCCTGTAACATGCTACAATTTGCAGAGCAGTCTTGCCTATGGTTAATTGCACCTGGATGGTCTCCGATGCATCGTGCGTTGCCACCAGTCTTGAGGTGTGGGTGTCTTTGATGAATATGGATACCCCCCCCTCCTTTCTTGGTATTGTCCGGATTTTGGGGCCGGAACGCATGATAAGAGGTAAAACCTGATAGTGCTGGGGTGCTCTCAGGAGACATCGATGTTCTCCATACTGAGAAGGGCCTCGAGTGCGTGCATTTTGAGATTTAGACTTCTGGCATTGAGCAGCATTACCCTTAGTTTTCCTTTTTGTGTTCTAGGGTGGTAGGTTTAGAATTTGAGCCTTGCCTAAAAAGGCACTATGGGGTGGCAAGAGCCTTTGCCAATATCCGAATCCCAGGGTGACAGGTGCAAGCCGTCCCTAAGCAGCGTGGCTTGTCCAGCATGTCATCCCAGGCAGACAGACATTGATCCCCTTTGAATGACACCAGAGTTTAAGCCAATTGTTAAAGCTGATCATCTTATCTCTGTATTGTGGCATCATTCTTGGTGAAGGTAGGATACTGCTCAAGGTCAGGGTCATACCTGCCTGGGCTACATAATCAGAGAGCTCCTCAATGTCTCTTTTCATGTAGTCCAAGGAGTGCGTCTCAGGTCGTTTACACCAGCGTGGACAATGACTGAGTCATATTTGTACCTGCTGTTGAGAGATCTGAGTGCTTGCGTTATGTGGCGGATTCTAGCGACGACAGGCAGCTTACTGTGACCTTCTCCTTACTCAGTCTGGTGAGCGGGACGTCAGTGTGTCTGACTATGGAGTCACCAATGACTAGTGTGTCTGGCATTGTGTTTGGCCTTAAGGGCTGTGACTGTTTGACACTCTGACTGTGAGGTCTATGTGTTGCAGGTGTTGTGTTCTGAGGTGGTGGTTGTTTGGGTGTCTGCTTTGGTGGCCTCTGCTGTTTTGGTAGATTTTTGATCAGAGCCGAGTATGTCTTTGTGTGTTTATGTGTATGATTTGAGGTTGTGATGGTACTATGTGAGACTGGGTCTATAGTGTGTGTGGTAACCTTCTCCTCCTGACTGGTCTTGCCAGTCCTATGTTGAGAGAGCTCAGCCTCCAGTTTGGCCGTATAGTTGCATCTCGCATGTATTTGTGTTTTGTGGGAGGAGGAGAGGGTTCTCTGTGTACATGAGGCAATTGTAACATTGCCTCAGTATTCCCAGGTTCACCAGCTGAGCAGGAGAGGACACTAGCAACTGATCCTCGACATGCTAGAAGGACTAGACAAAAACTTTAAAAGAGATTCCGGGACGTGGTGACCGAGAAATGGGGTTTGCCTTTTGGGTGCTATCTATAAGAGTGCCGTATCAAGGTAATAAGTACTGTAGGAGCAAGTGCTAGGTTTAACAGATAGAGGAAAGTCTACTTGGAGTCAAGTAGAGATGATCTTTTTAGGTATTAGAGAAAGTGCTAGTAACAGGGATGCTTAAAGGTAAGATTGAAAAGAATGCACTCTGCAGTGTGCACTAGAGAAGTTAGATATGAAAGTAGGTAACTTGAGTTTTACCTGTTTAAAAGTTAAGGTTTAGTGGAGAGTTACTATTTTAAAACAGCAAGATGGACTGAAAGGGGTGGTTACTTTTGTATTTTGGTACTATGAAATACTGTAGGATGGCCAATAAATTTAAATAATTGAAGGGGTGGGATTTCAAAAGTGATGGTTTTGTGATTACTCACATAAGCCAGTGAAAGTAGAGAGAAATGAGATATATGGTCAGATTAACATAAGAGGGAACTAGAAAGACAGTGGTATTTAACAAGACAACTTAAATGGGTGGTAGGGAGGGAAAAATTCTGCCTGACTCAGAACAGAGAGAGCTGTGGTCTCTTTTGAAGTTTTAATATGCTGTTAAACAGAATGCAAGCAAAACACAAGGTAAAGAAAACAAACTACAGTATTCAAAATATAGAAAGGCAATACAGAAATACAAAAATAACAGCAAACTAACCTTTCCTTCACAGCAAAGTGTAGCAGAGTCTGGATGAGCCTTTCTGGTAAAGCTCTGAAATGTTTTAGTTTACTCCTTAAATAGAAATTTTAGTTCCTAGCTCCACCCCCTCTGTTAACAAGTGATTAACCTTAAGTGACCTTTTCTGTCTTATGAATGAGTCCTTAATTAATCAGTTCTTATTTCTGCCTGACTCAGAACAGAGAGAGCTGTGGTCTCTTCTGAAGTTTTAATATGCTGTTAAACAGAATGCAAGCAAAACACAAGGTAAAGAAAACAAACTACAGTATTCAAAATATAGAAAGGCAATACAGAAATACAAAAAATAACAGCAAACTAACCTTTCCTTCACAGCAATGCTTAGTTACATGTCTTAGACTCAGCTTCCCCCCTTAGCAACCACTCCACGGTGGCCATGTTGGTTTTGGTCTGCTGGTCCCTGCATTGTCATTCCATGTATTACATGAATCCCACATTTGTGGGTTTATACCCTTCTTTTTTATGCTTCTATACAGCACAGCCCGTTTGCGCGGGGCTGCGCTGGGTTTAAACATCGGCGATTGCCGAAAAAAAATATATATTTTTAATATTATTCCATCGGGTTATCTTGCCAATGGCCACATATTTGGCCATTGGCATGCTGCCTGGTTCATATGCAACCTTTTTTGGGAGCTGACATCGCTCCATTGTGGATTTTGCAGAAATGTACTCAGTTGTCAACTGAGTACATTTCTGCAGCTAAAACGTCTTCTACACGGACTGGTTTCTGTTTCGTGGATCGCTAATATACCTCATTTGCATACCTTTCTAATGCAAGTGAGGTATTTATGTCCACGCCCAGTCCGTGTAAGAGACGTTTTAGCTGGTCTCTTACACGGAGTTTAGGGCTGTTCCTGGATCGCAAGGCTTGCATGGAGTGTTGCACGTCTCTTACACTCCATGCAAGCCTTCGTGAATCCGGCCCACTATCAAAAACTGGTGCATTTTTAAAGGTAACTTGTCATTTTTAGATGATGCACCTAAGCTTGTCTTTAAAACAGGTAGAAGTTTGAAAAACTTACTAGAAATCCCTAAAAAGGACCTTTCAAGGCATAAAGGAACTGGCACAATCAGATGTTGTGCATGTAATCAGTGTTTTTATATTTTAAACAAGAACAAGTTTGAGGTAGGTTCCCCCACTACAGAAATCTTTTCAGGTGATGGAAATTGTACATCTAAGGGGGTGGTTTATCTCACTATCTGTGATGGTTGTGAGAATTTCTACATAGGTAAAACTGAAAGGCAGTTAAGAAAAAGAATCTACCAACATTTGTATGCTATGAACAAGAGAAACATCAATAGTGCACTATTCAAACATACTTTATTATGCCCTACCTACACTTTTTTTCAGTTTGGTATCTTGGAAACTGTTCCTTTCTCTCCCAGGGGTGGTGCTTGAGAAACAGAATTAGCGAGGAGAGAACTAACATGGCAACTAAGACTTAATGCCGCAATACTCTCTTGTTTAAATGAATATACATCTATTACCCCCATTCTAAAAATGAGAGCAGCTAAACTTTAATATCATCTAGCTCTGTACACTTTCTAGCCTTTTCTAGCATATATTTAAGACTACTTCCACACTTTATACTTTAGCACTTTTTAACCTTAAAATAAGTATTTGGATAATTGTTTTATTTATTCACAGTTTTCTCCACAGGTTTTTAATCTGAATTATACATACAAAGTTGTTTTTGTATGAATTTTATGTTCAATTATTTTTTGATGCATTCAAAATTATTTAACTTTGTTTATTTCTTTAACTTCTACTGCTTTATTGGTTGTGACTGATGATTGGTCATTTTGTGACTTATTTTAATATTTAATGGAGTTTCTAACTTGTAAGTAACGGTTCCGAAGAATTCCCAAGGTTTGGGATGAAAGTGCTAAACCATATTTATTTCTTTATCTTTTGCTATAAATGATTTTTAAAGTAAGACTGGAGTTGGTGGCATTAATTATGAAATTTATAAGATACTGCTAAGTGTTGGTAAACCTGCAACTTCCTTATGAGTCTGCACAGTTTTTGAAGTCACCAACTGACTTAGTTACTAAAGAACATTCTACAAGTGCATTTGAGACTGTCACTATTATTTAAGTCACCCAAGTGTTACTATGGGAGCCTCATTGCGTTACCTGATGTGAGGGTTTAATATGTCTTCTCGTCTTGGTGTGATCCTTCTATGGTGATAAGACTGCATACAGTGCAACTTTTTCTTTGGTACCTGTCAGCATTGCAGGGGGCTGGGAAAACTCTCTTCTCTCAGAATGGGTGAGACAATGGCAGCTCTTTATTCTCCCCCTCCTCACCTGATTGATCAAGTGGCCTACCCTCTAATCAGTCTCAGATCTTCTGGGTCATAGCTAGAGTTTTATCCCTTTGTGACATATAGCGGCACTTTATTTATTTATTTTTTTGTCATCTAAGTCCCACACTTTTCTGTCTTTTCCATTACTTAAAATTATTTATTATTATTATTTAACATTTGTTTACCAGGAAAGTCCAACTGGACACAGATCCTTTTTCAGCAGAGGCCGAGAGAGAAAAGCTCCATGAGTAACAGTAAATTTTCATGCCCACATTACAATAATCAAAAAGTATAAAGTAAACAAAATGTAGTATACATAAGAACATACAAATTTGTTACATCTTGACAGCAAAATCTAGGCTCTGAACATAGCTAGTACTATATGCAGGTATGGCTTATGTCAAGATATAAGGTTAACAGAGGTTAGTAGGAACAAAGGATTAAACACCGGGGTAGAAGTTGGATATGTTTTGGGTATACTGTGATGTATCAGAGCACTCACGAGGGGTTAGTACAGGAACATAGCCACTTATTTTTTAGATAAGCATTAAGTGATGGCTTGAAGTGGTTAATGGATGAGAGTGAGAGAATGCACTTAGGAAGGAAGTTCCATGTACGAGATATATAGCTGGAAAATAAAGATTCTCCTGCAGTGTTGTTGGTCTTGGAGACGGTGAGTAAGTTTTTGTTATTAGAGAGAAGTGGTCTGCTGGAACTGTAAGGAAAGATGACATTTTGTAGTGCAGGGGTTCTACTTACTTGTGTTACAATTTTGTGAGTTAGAGAGAGCTGGTTGTAAAGAATATTGTTGGGAAGCTCAAGCCAGTCTAGTATCCTTAAAGCTGTACAATGATGTGTTCTATATGGGCAGTCAGATGCAAACTTAGCAATTTTATTATAACATGCTTCTAGCTTAGATAAGTCAGTTTTCCTTATATTAGTTAAAATTGGAGAGGCATATAGTAGATTGCAGAGCAGATGGGTTTGTGCTAATTTAATTTTGGCCTTTGTGGTCAGGAACCTTTTGTGCCTATATAGACTTCCAAGTTTCTTATGGACTTTTTTATAGTTAGGGAGACATGCAAGTCAAATTTTAGGGTATTGTCCATTTCCACTCCAAGAAGCTTTGTATGGGTTTTTGGGGAGATCACAGCATTGTCTTTGGCTATTATGTTAAATGTTGGGCATGAGATAGATGTCTTGTTAGGTTGGAAGAGTAATAATTTAGTTTTGTTTGGGTTCAGGATTAGATGGGCATTGGCTAACCATGTTTCAACAGAAGTGAAAGGGAAGAAAAAAGTGAAAGATTCCTGTGTTTGAGAATGAAGAGTTGTGTTTGAGAATTGAGTTTGCATTTGTAAATTAAGGTTTAAAGGAGCCCTACGATATGCCACAAGATATGTTTGTCAGTGCAGTGTAACTGGAGTTATTTCTGTATAGTTTTACAGTAGTCCAGTAATTATTATAAAAACTTGAAGGTAAATGTAGCTCTATGACAAGTTTTAGATGGTGTGTGTATGTGTGTGTGTGTGTGTGTGTGTGTGTGTGTGTGTGTGTGTGTGTATGTGTATGTGTATGTGTATGCATGAATGTATGTATGTATATACATATCTATCTAATAGATAGATAGATAGATAGATATGTAAAGGTTTATTGCTTATGTTGGTACTGACTTACACTGTAATATGCTCTTTACATTGCGATATTCCCTTCCATAATTTATTCCATTTTCATGTTTCCCGTTGTATCTAGGATATGCAACATGTACTGACCTATTACACAATAAAAAAGTGCAATTCATAAATAGGAAGCTCAGAAGTTTTTCTGCACCTTTGAGTTCACACCTTAAACTATGTTTCATACTGTTCTGTTGATTGTCACAGCTCACTGTATATAATTATGTGCACATATTTCTGCAGTGCTAAAAGGCTTCTAAAACAGATTGATTTTGCGATGCACAGAATTTAAACTACAGTACACACAGTCATTGTAATTCAAATGAAAGTAAACATAAATTAGTGTATGTTACAGTGCAGGGATATGTTGTAAGGTCACACACAGGGAGGCAACTGTAATTATGGGAAATGGATTCATGACATGCAAATGGCAGAGAAAGAAGGTCTGACCAAAGCAGCAGACAACAGGTAAAACAACAACATAATTACAGCACTTAACAACTGATGAAAAAAGGTCTATGACCTGCAGCCCAAAATATATGCATCAGATAGACACAACGATCAGTTAACTGGCATAAGGTACCACTTGGGTGTCCTTACAAAGTCAGGTTTGTTATTTCAGGCTAAGCCATATGAGCACTGTCTGCCAGATGAACAGTAAAACTCATTTTCCCCCATCCCTCCTTCTGCTTGGCTCTGATTGTATTTTCAGTATGAGCAATTCCTATGAGGTAAATTTCATATCCTTTTGTTCTGAGAAGAAGCAGATACAGAAGGTAAGTAGACAAAGTATTCCCCACACCCCACAATTAATTCTGGGTCCAAAAACTGCAGCTTTCTTTGGCAGCATACTGGGATTTTAACCAGATGCACCCTGTTACATTTCAGTTTTAAATTTTATCCTGCTTGATTTATTATTTCCATCCCAAGCACCATTTAGCTAGAGATCTCAAATTGTTTAATGAATGTGATGGTGATGCTATACTCCCCATGGGATAGCTGATTAATATTTATCCAGCTGCAGACCAAACAACTGAACTTCTTATTGTTTATATAACTAAATAAAACCAGTTTCTATGCATTATGATCATACCTTTTATGTTTAGTTAGAAAGGAAGAGCAACAAAAATAAGATTTTTTTAAAAAAGAATCAGTTCTAAATTTAAATCATTCAGAACTTCGGATTTCCCTGTTTTTCAGTTAAGTCTTACCATAAATTGCTGCTGTTTTCTTTAATATAGTTCCATTTAGTCTTGGATCCAAGGATACCTACACAAACTAAATTACACTAAAACATAGCAAAAAAAGCTGGAAATCAAGACAAGCTTCCCTGAAACATATGTTTCCGCTGGGCATACCAAATGTCACAAATTTTAACTACATAAACATATTGAGGTATTATGTATGACTTTGAGCAATTCCTTTGAAAGTGGTATGATTACTTAAAGATATGCTTCTGCATAAATATTTATTGAAAGTATTAACTTGGAATCAAAATAAGGAACAAGCAATAGTTTGCAGATATTCTTAATGTGTGTGCATTTAAATAAATTTAGGGAACCTAGCTACAGCAGAATAGCTTGATATATTACCTTATAGCCATGTCAGAATAATCTGCATTTATTACTTCATTTCCTAGCAAGGCAGGAAATTCTTGCTGTCACAAGAAGCTATGGTATTTTTGATTCGTTGTGCATCATATTTTCTACTTATAATTTTTTAATAGGTTCATAAGTGTGTACTAGGCTAATGGCCCTGGAGCCTTTACAAGCCTAGCCCATAGGATTACCTTGGCATTGTGCAGCCCGACCTTAGTTCCCAGTGCCTCTGTCGTGTAGAGCCACTGAAGTGATTCCCAGGGTGAATTTTGTATTTCCCATCCACTCATCAAAATTTCTCTTGAAGAGGGCCAGTGACGTGCTCTTTTTGACATGTATGGGAAGTCTATTCCATAGCATGAGCAGTCTCCGGGTTATGAACATGTCCCTCCAGCACATTCTGGTGATTGTGGTAATGAGGTTGAGGTCTCTGGAGCATGTGGTGTGGAGGGATTGGGATTTCTTTAGATGCAGCATTTCTAACAGAGCTGGGTCAGACATGGCTTTGTAAGTCAAGCAGAGATTGCCTCTAAGTAGGTGATATGAGACAGAGAATAGTTGGAGTCCATATACGACAAGTGATTAAGGTCTAGAATCCTCTTTGTGAAGTACTTTTGTGGCCTCTCCAGTTTTTGGAGGTGTCTAGTGAGGTACATGCCAAATGGGGCATTGTACTCGATGATAGCCTAATGAGGGAAGAGTAGAAGGAGGCAATGACCTCTTTCTTCCTGGATGCAAAACCCTTAGTAATGGGATGTGCCACATAGAAGGACTTTCTGACCACAGTGGCAATGTGGCGGTCAAAAGAGAGGTTGCTGTCAACCTGTGTTCCCAGATCTCTTATAACGCCTTCTGTGTTCAGTGGGCTACCATCGATGTGGTAATTCATGGGAACTGGGTTTTTCCCAAAGGGGATGACGACATATTTTTTGGCATTGAGCTTAAGGCCATGGTTCTGACACCAGTCGTTCGTTTCAGTGAGGCCTTTCTGTAGCATGTCAACATCACCTACAGGGAAGTTAATAATGGCTCCCAACTTGCAATCATCTGCAAACTTTGTCAGCCAGAATCCCTTCGTGTTGGCCTGGACTTCTGAGAAGTAGATACCAAACAGGAGAGGACCCAAGACCAATCCTTGTGGGACTCCATTCATAACTGGTCGTCTGTCTGACTTGGAGTCAGCTATTTTCACAGTGTGGGTTCTATCTGTGAGCCAGTTTGCAACCCACCTAGTGATATAGGGGTTGATGCCTAGCTTAGTGAGTCTTTCTATGATTCCTTAGTGGGGAATGGTATCAAAGGCCTTGGCCAGATCAAGGTAGGCTGTATGAACGACCTTGCCTTCATCCACAACTTTGTGACTGACTCAAAGAAGTCAACCAAGTTGAGCAGGCATGATCTACCCTTTACAAAACCAAACTGTGTGGGATCCAGAGTTTGGAGATATCCTATATCCTTGTTTATTAGGTCCATGATTATGCGTGCCATAACTTTGCATATCAGACTTGTCAGGCTAATGGTGCGTTAGTTCCCAGGGTCTGTTGTTGCTCCTCCTTTGTGGAGAGGGATGACTGTAGCAGTGTGCCATTCAGTAGGGACAAAGCCTGAGGTGAGGCTGTGATTGAACAGGCCACACAGGTGAGGTGCCAGTTCATTCTGTAGTTCATGTAGAACACAGCTATGGATATTGTCAGGTCCAACAGAAGCTGTATTCTTGACCTTAGACAGTGCTGTTTTAACCTGTGCAGCAGTAATACTGGGTGCCTGGCAATTTACTGGTATTGTGATTGGTCCTTTGGGGGGAAAGGGTAAAGTTGGCCTGTATATTGACAGTATCTGTTGGCTCGGTATAGGAGGTACCATTGTGCAGTAGCTCAGAGCAAATTTGGGTTTTGCCGTGGAGATTCTTTACATAACTATAGAAGGCCTTGTGGTTGTCTTTACTATCTGCTGCAATTCTGTTTTCATAGCTAGCTTTAGAGGATTTGATGAGAGATCTCAACTTTTTGTTGAGGCTGATAAGGGAGTTTTTCCAGTCTTGGGACTTCACCTTATTCTGCATCAGTTTCCTCCTTCTGTTGTAAAGCTTGTTTATGGCAGAGGACCACCAGATTGGCTTCCTTTTTTTGGAGGAGAGCATCTTGGTTCTATTGGGTATGGCGAGATCTATGCATTTGTGTACGTGTTTGTACAGTGCATTGGTGTATTATTTGGCAGACATACAACTATTGTGCATTTGCATGAATGCCTTGAAGTTAGCCACTTCTGTTTTTAGGAGCCCAAAGTTAGCTTTGGAGAAGTTTTTCATGGTGGTTACCTTTGCGGGGATGTGGGGGTGTGGGAGGGATGTGGATTTCCAAGGTGATTAGTTTGTGTTTGTGGTCAGATCTAACCAGGGAGGAGTTGACTATTGGTGTAGAGCAATGGTCGCCCATGTTAGTAATGACTAGGTCAAGGATGTTACTACCTCTAGTGGCAGTAAGAATGAGCTGGTCCAGGGCATTGGAATTAATGAATTCCAGAAAACGTTGGGCAAGTGTATTGGTATGAGTAGTTTTCCCAGTTAATGGAGGGGTAGTTGAAGTCGCCCAGTATGAGAGTGTTAGGTTGGACCTTAATATTCTCCAGGGTGCTTGGAAATATGGAGTGTGAGTTTTGGGACATGGTTGGGGACCTATAACGGGCTACAACCTGAATCATTGTCTTACCCAATGGTAGCTGCACCTGAAGTATCACTGATGCATTATGTTGGGCTACCAATCTGGAAGTGTGCACATCCTTTATGAATATGGAAACACCACCACCTTTGGAGCTTCGGTCCAAGTTTTGGGGGTGAAAGGTGTGGAATGAGTTATAGTCTGTTAATGCAGGGGTACTTTCTGCTGCCTTGAACCAGGTCTCTATTACAGCACAAATGTCAATGTTCTCTATTTTATGGAGTGCTATGAGTGAGTGCATTTTGAGATTTAGACGTCTAGCATTGAGCAATATGACCCTCAGACTACATTTGTTTGTAGCTGTTAGGGTGGTAATTTGGTCTTTGGAACACCACCTAAAAAAGGCACTATAAGGGTTGCAAGAGCTTTGGCCAGTATGCGGAAGCCCAGGGATGACAGATGGAGGCCATCTCTGGCAAAGCATCGAGGTTTGTCAATGATATCATCCCAGGCAGACAGATACTGGATCCCCTTAGAATGATACCAGAAACTTAGCCAGTTGTTGAAATCAATCATTTTCTGCTTGCACTGTGGTTTCTGTCTGGGTGATGGTAGGATGCTGCTCAGGGCTAGGGTCATACCCGCCTAGGCTACATAATCTGAGAGCTCCTCCATGTCTCTTTTCATGTAGTCCAGGGAGGTATGTCTCAGGTCATTCACACCCACATGTACAATGACAGAGTCATATTTGTACCTGTTGTTGAGGGACCTGAGTGCGTGTGTTATGTGGTGGATCCTGGCACCTGACAGGCAGCTGACTGTTACTTTCTCCTTATTCAACCTAGTGAGTGGGACATCAGTGTGCCTCACTATTGAGTCACATATGACTAGTGTGCTGGGCATGCTGTTTTGCTTTAGGGGCTTTGGTTAAGTAGTACACTGTTTAGGAGAGTTATGTGTCTCGTGATTAGTGTTGTGTTGTGGTGGTCAAGTGCGTTTCTGCCTTGGAGGTCTCTGCTGTTTGTGTAGATTTTTATTGAGAACCTCTGTGAAGGTTGGCGTATGGTTTGTGTTTTTTTTTTGTGAATGCAGTGCTGGTGTGTATTTTGGAGGGCTAAGTGTTGCATGTCGTGTGGTGCAAGTGTTGACCTTCTTCTCTTGACCAGCTATTCTTGTCTTAGCTGGAGAGTGTGTGGCTTCCAATTTGGATATATAAGTGCATCTCTCACAAGTCTGATTGTTGGGAGGTAAGAGGAGATGGTTGTCTATGTACATAAGGCAGTTGCTACATTGCCTCAGGATGCCCAAGTTCACCAGGTTAATAGGAGAAAGCACAGGGAACTGACCTTTAGACATGCCTGGAGGGTGGGCATTAATAAGTACTGAAGCTGTTTCCTTGTAGAACATTTAGGGCTGATAGCACTTTTGTGTGCTACAATAATTGCTACAAGAAGTCTGGTGCTAGACTAATAAGCTAGTAAAAGTGTAGGTGAGGAGAGAACTAGCAGATCTAAGGGAAAATTTGAAGAGCAGACTTTGGCACCTCCCAGAAGATTGCAAACAGGCCTGGATACAGCAAATCTGTATCTGGGCTAGACTAATTACAGGAAAGGTGAGAAACAAGTGCAAATGTGGGCTTTTAAACCAGAAAGTAGAAAGAGGTGGAAAAACTGCCCAAACGGCCAATAAACTACAAATTATGGGCCAGAAACCACTCCTCCTGTGGTAGATAGGCTACCTAGTGCTTACCACTCCCACTGATAAGCTAGAAGGCTTCCCTCCAACACAGAAAGGCTTGGGGGCTCAGAAGCTTACATACAGTCCTGGAAACAGCAAATCTGTATCTGGACTAGACTAGCTACAGGAAAGGCAGGAAGAGTGCAAACGCGGGCTTTTAGACTAGAAAGTTGAAAGAGATGGAAAAAACTGCCCAAATGACCAATAAATTACAATTTATGGGACAGAAACCCTTCTTCTTGTGGTAGATAGACTACCCAGTGCTTACCAGTCCCACTGACAATACACTGATATATGGCTAACACATTGGCTTAATCTTAATATCTTTGCCTTTCAGCTCTGGATCCAGGGTTTAATCTTGACTACTGACAATTGTCTGCAAGGGTTTCAAATGATACAGTGGTTTTATCCCATAAACATACTTGTGTGGGAGTGTATAGCACATTATCCATATAAACATAATATTTCATAGGATCATAGGAGGATTCTGGGCTATTGGCCCTGAGGCCCTTATAAGCCTAGCCAAGAGTTCAGTCCATGTTTAGACAAATCAGCACCCAATGCCCCTGTCCAGCAGGGACATGGGTGGAATCCCAGAGGTATATTTTCTGTTTCTCATCCAGTTATCCAGGTTGTGCTTAAAGAGGTACTCTACTTGATGTGGAGAGGGAGTCTATTCCAGAGATAGGGGAGTCTCTGGGAAACAAATCTGGCCCACCAACAAGTCTTGTTGATGTCACAGACTAGGTTGAGGCCACACGTGTGGGTTACTTGAGTGGAGCTTGACTTGTAGATATGCAGCAGTCTCATCAAGGTGGGGTCTGTGATCACCTTGTATGCCAGACAGAGGTCACCTCTGAGGAGTCTGTATGAAACTGAGTAGAGGGATAGGGCTTTAAGCCTATCTGGAACCTCTGTGGTCTCTTCAGGTGCTGCATGTGCTTTGGGAGGTACATTCTGAAAGGGGCATTGTACTCAATAATGAGCCTTATAAGGGAAGAGTACAGGGATGTTATGACCTTCTTGTCCCTGGATGAGATACCCTTACTTATGAGGTGGGCCATGTAGAAGGCTTTCCATACAACGGAAGCAACATGGTGGTCAAAAGTCAGGTTGCTATCAACCTGGGTGTCCAAATCCCTCATGACTGATTGCATGCTTAGGACATTGGTATTAATGTGATAATTTGTGGGGATATCACTCTCCCCAAAGGGGATGATGATGCATCTTTTGGTATTCAGCTTGAGGCCATGGTTTTGGCACCAGTCATTTGTCTGAGTGACACCCTCTTGGAGGATGTCCACATCACTAGGGGAATTGATGACAGCATCCAGCTTGCAGTCATCTGCAAACGTGGTCAGCCATAGCCCACTGGTTTTGGCCTGCACCTCAGAAAATTATATCCCAAATAACAGAGACCCCAAGACCGAACCCTGGGGTATGTCACTCATTACGGGTCTACTGTTTGAGGTGGCTTCCCCTATTCTGACTACATGGGTTCTATCAGTGAGCCAGTTTGCTACCCATCTGGTAACATATGGATTTATGCCTAGTTTAGAGAGTTTATCTATTATGCCCGAGTGGGGAGTAGTGTCAAAGGCTTTGGCCAGGTCAAGTTAGGTGATATGCACCATCTTTCCCTCATCTATGGCTTTGGTTACTGTCTCAAAGAAGTCGACCAAATTTAGCAGACATGACTTCCTCTTGACAAAGCCAAATTGTGTGGGATCACATGTTTGGAGGTTGCCAATGTCCTTGTTAATGAGTTCCATGATAATACGTTTCATGACCTTACAGATCGGGCTAGTTAGGCTGATGGATCTATAATTTCCTGGATCGGCGGATGCCCCACCTTTGTGTAAAGGGATTGACAGTGGCTGTCCTCCACTCAGCTGGGATGAAGCCAGTACTCAGACTTTGGTTGAATAGGGTGCCTAGTGGTGTTGCAAGTTCCTGCCTGAGTTCATGTAGAATGCAGCCTGAGATGTTATCAGGTCCCATGGAGGCTGTATTTTTTGCCTTTTAAAGAGCAGTGATGACCTGTTGCCAAGATATAAGGAGAAGTGGGTAGGTACTGGGGATATCCTGATTTACTGATGGGGGGACAGAGGGGTAAAGTTTTTGCTGAATCTGTCAGCCAGCAAGTTTGTTATATCTATGGCATTTGTATATGTGGTGTCCTTGACCACCAGTTCTGAACAGATCTGGGTGCTTCCTTTGAGGTTGCGGACATATGTGAAGAAGGCCTTATGACTGTCTCTAGTAGATATGGCCAATTTGGACTCAAAGTTTGCTTTGGGGGATTTTACTAGTGCTCTTATTTGCTTGTTGAGGCTAAAGAGACATTGCTTTCAATTGGGCACCTGCTCCTTCTTGGTTTTGGACAGCAATTTTTTTCCTTTTGTTATAGAGTTTATTTATTGCAGATGTCCACCAGACAGATTTACTCTTCCTTGCGGAAGATGATTTAGTCATGATTCCATGTATCTATATAAATGCTCATATAGTGCTTTGGTGTAGTTTTGGATATTGGTGCCAGTTCCCAAAGAGGGGGAGGGGGCTGCAAAGCTGTTTATACCATTCATCAGGAGGTTGTAATCAGCTATGGAGAAGTTTTTATGTCTGATCCTAGCTAGAGGGGGTTGGGGGAGATGGTGACTTTGAAAGTGACCAATTTGTGGTCAGATTTTACCAGGGAGGATGATACTACAGGGATGCTGCAGTGGTTACTCATGTTGGTTAATACAAGTCCAATATATTATCACCTCTTGTGGGGGTATCAACTAGCTGTTCCAAGGCATTTACATTGACAAACTCAAGGAATCTCTGGGCATTTGTGTTCTGGCATGAGTAGTTCTTCCAGTCTATGTTTGAAAAGCTAAAGTCACCCAGGATCAGGGTAAAGGGTTGGATCTTGATTGAGCTGAACAGGTCCAAAGAGGCGGATTGAGCACCTTGAGTCAGATTTGGGGGCTGGTAGCTAGCTATGATTTGAATAGGGGTCTTGTCAATGATTAACTGCAGCTGGAGTGTCTCCTGTGTGCCATACTGTTTGACCAGCTTGGAGTTGTGTATGTCTTTAATGTATTTTGAAACTCCACCTCCTTTAGCTTTACTGCTCCCAGTTTGGGGTGTGAATGTATGATAGAATGAGTAACCAGGTAAAGCTGGGGTGCTCTCCACAGCTTTGAACCAGGTTTCTGTAACTGCACAGATGTCAGCATTTTCCAGGGTTAGGAATGCTTGCAATGAGTGCAGTTTCATATTTTGACTCCTAGTTTTTAGCAACATGACCTTTAATTTGTGTTTTGTTGAAATTTTTATGTTGGTAGTTTTAACCTCATCATTTTTCCTAAAAGAGGCACTATAGGAGAAGTAAGAACCTTTGCCAGAAGCCTGAAGCGCAGGTGAGACAGATGCAGGCCATCTCTGACAAAGCATCATGGTCTGTTGAGCATATCTTCCCAGGCTGTCAGGTACTGGATCCCACTGGAATGACACCAGAAACTAAGCCAATTGTTAAAGTCAATCATTTTCTGTTTGTATTCATCATTCTGGGTGACAGCAGAATAGTGCTTAAGGCTAGGGACATACCTGCCTGGGACACATAATCAGCAAGCTCAATCATGTCTCTCTTGATATAGACCAGAGAGCTACGTCTCAAGTAATTTACACCTACATGGACTATGACAGAGTTATAACAGTACCTGATGTTGAGAGTCTTGTGCATATGTGATATGGCAGATTCTGGTACCTGACAGAGAATTAACCGTGACTTTCTCCTTATCCAGCCTAGTGTGAGGCACATCTGTGTGTCTCACAATGGAGTCTCCTATGACTAATATGTTGGGTTTATAGTGAAGCCTTAGTGGCTGTGAGGCACAGGTGTGTACTATGCATCATATATGGTGTGGAGGGCTGTGGACATTACATGTGTTTTTGTCTTGGAGGTCTCCTTTGTTTGGGTATGTTTATGTTGAGGACTTTTGCATATGTAGGTGTATGTTGTGTAGGTATGGGCAGTGTTTGAGGTGTAGTGATTGTGTTGACAACCTTTTCGGTGCCAGATATACTGACTTGAGGGGGAGAGAGTTTGGACTCTAGGTTCCTAAGGTAATTACATCTCTCACAAATTGTGTTCCTAGGTGGTAGTAGTAGATGGTTGTCCATGTATATGAAGCAGTTTCTACACTGTTTTAAGATGCCCATATCAACCAGACTGTCAGGAGAAACTGTAGGAAATTGTCCATCGATATTTGTCAGAATCTGAGGGAGAAAGGCCAGGGAGAGCTAAAGGATGGGCCTAAAGTCCAAGTGCTTAATCCAAAACTAAGAGGTTAGAATAACACTTAAGAATAACAGTTAACAATTTAGACAGGCTATAAACAGGCAGTAATAAATGAAACAGAAAAGATGCAATTGAACACTTCAAAGAACAGGCAGCAAGTAGCAGGAAAAAGCAAAGCACAATGAAGTAACAGAGTAGTAGGAAGAAACACAAATTAGAAAAATATAAGCAGCTGAATAAAGTCTTATTTTTTTTTTTCATAAAGTAAAAAGGGAGAGAACAGGAACAGAAGATAATTCAAGGTTAAGGAACTAAGGGGTTTGGCCTTCCCAAATGATCTCTGTTGTTGTTGTTGTGTCTTTCAGCTTTTCCCGGTTAGGGGTCATCACAGCGGAACTCCGGTCCGCTAATGATTGGCAGTAGATTTTTACATGCCGAGTTGCCGGCCCTGATGAACAACCTTCAACAAAGGTATGCCCATTCACACATGTCTCCACACAAAAGACGCTCTAGCTGAGAATCGAACAGGAAGTTTTACTGTGAGGCGACAACGCTACTGCAGCACCACCACCGCATCCCAAATGATCTCTGTATTAGGTAGAATGAGCTAAAAAGATGGGAATGGGAGGAGTGCTCCAAATCAAATTTACAGTAGGGGCAGGCAACTGCAAAAAACACCAACTTTTTACCATTACCCTTGTGGCCTGGGTCATGCCTTAAAATTTTCTGTGAAGGACCAATTCACTTAGCAGATAACTAAACTAAATGAAAAATTAAATCAAATTCCAGGTTACTGCTGAAGTTTTTTAATTGAGAAAGAGTAGAACAAGCACTATCCATCTAAAAGCAAAATTATATCTTAAAGAAAAAAAGACTAAGTGCTTCCATACACTAATTGCTAAGAGTTTAAATTGCTGTCTTTATTGCAAATGATTTGTGAGAGGTTTGTAAATGAATAATTCAGACAGCTTCCTTCTCAGACATGCTTACAAGGCAAATACGTGAAGCAATTAAAATCTGCAAATATTTTTATAAACATTCAGCTACTTCATGTAGTGTATAGTGCAATATGTCTTTAAGAAATTCCATAATGCTCAAAGTGCATGCATGATGTAATGTGATTCTGTCTTGTTCCAGGAGTTGTTGTCATGATAGTAAAGTATGTGGGTGCTCACTATTGGGTCCTGAATGTCTGTATCTGTCAATCAGGCAGTTAATGACTATGAATTGAATGCAAACCCATTATCCAAAAGTGACAATGCACACATTTCTACATCCATATCTTCTTTTGATTGTTCCCTTAGTGAAGTAGATAGTTGAACTAAGCACATTGGCTTAGAAATTGATAATCAGCTCATTTTTATTAAGCATATTACTGGCACAGACAAGTCAGAAAATTAGATTCTTTAAAATTCTAGGGCCTTTCTTCTCACATTCTTGGCTGTCTGCAGAATCACTGGTTTAGGTAATCTTTTTTTGGCTCAACATTTATCGCACGCTATATGTGGAAAACAGGAAGCCAAGATTCCTAAAACAACACAGAAAATCTTTTTTTTGCAGGAGGCAAGCTCCCCTTGCACCCCACAAATTATATATACCAACTCCTACAGTTGCACTACAGTGAAGAAAAAGGGAAACCTCCCCTGAAAAGTGCACTGCTAGTTTGCACAATATAATACATTGTGGCAAAACTTGCCATGACATTAAATTGTTGCACTTAAGCTGCTCAATTCCCAGTGTAGTGAAAACTCTTAGGTAAGTTTATTTCTTGTCTCATACAATTCCATTATTCAGCTAGTCATCATTTCAGTGGTCAAATGCATGATGGGAAGGATGGTGTTTTCAGGACAGTTAGGGTGCATGCAAACTTCATGCCCATCAGGTTGATCACTCTGTTTTTTTTTTTGGCTGTCACACTAAGAAGTGGCCATGTTGTCATTGCAAAGGGAACAAATGGGCTCAAGACACATTGCAGGAAGGCTGATGGTTAGCAGGTAAGGAGGCAAAAAGGACTTAAAAAATAAAGAGATCATTTATGGAGCCTAAGTTTTATATATATATATATATATATATATATATATATATATATATATATATATATATATATATATATATCTATGTGTGTGTATATGGGTCCCTACTGGAGCAATGAAGTTTCAAAACTTTGAACATCATATGGCTGAAAACATATGATCAAAGTTTTGAAACTTTGAAACTAAAATAAAAAAATAAAAACAATTTTTGTTACATTTTTGCAGCCCCCTGCACCCCTGCTATTTAAATATACCAACTATGACATTGCACTGCAGAGAGGAAAATGGTACATCCACTTTGATCATATGGTCTTAGCCGTGTGATGTTTGAAGATCAGATAGGGACTGGTGTATGTATGTATGTGTGTGTGTGTGTAGATATAATACATCACCTCAATATATATATATATATAGATAGATAGATATACATACATACATACATACATACATACATACATACATACACACCACCTAAAAGATCACACAACAGCAGGGAAAGGGCAAATTCCCTACTGTACCATGACCTCCAAGTAATTAATGATGGCATTCTGTGATCATATGATTATTCTCTCACTTCAGCTGGTATTGGAGACAATTGTATACATGTGTTTATCCATATGTATGTTTGTATATGTATCTATTCATCTAGCTATCTCTGTGTGAGTATCTATCAATGTATCTATACTCAGCCCTCATCAGACCCATCACAGACTATAATGCCCCGTTCGGTATATACCTGACCAGACACATGCAGCAACTGGAATGTCCATAAAGGTTCCTCACAAAAAGAATATGGGGAGTAAACACAAGGTTCTTTGCTGATTGCCTTAAAGCCCTGTCTGTTTACTCAGTGCCATCTCTGCCTGGCATACAAGGCATCCGTGCACCCTGTTTTGATGTACTTTTTGCACATCTGTAAAACAAACAGTATAGATTAAAAGATCTAAATTTTGCTTGCAACATAAATGCAATATTTGGAGAGAGATATATTTCACAGAGACTTCCCATTCTCTGGAACAGACTCCCCATCCAAGTGAAGCAGAATTCCTTCCTATTCACTATTTAAGAGCAACTTGGACAAATGGATGGGCAATTGGAAATTCACCCCTGGTCTGGCTCCTACGTCTCTGATGGACAGAGTCAATCAGAAAATCATCATGTATATAAATTATAAAAATGTAAAACAAAAATTCCACCAGCAGACAAACCACACTAGCAGCCAGAAATCAAAACTAAGTGCAGAGAGAAGCACTAGTGTGAAAACACAGCAGTCACAGTTCAAAATATCCAAAGGTAAAGTAGGCAGCAAACAACACAGAGCAGATAAAATAAATCCAAGTTTAATACCTATACAAACTGGTAAGCGCTTTCACAATGGAATTATAGCTTCTTCAGACCCTAATGAAACAACATCTTTACTAAACATTTATATAACACTGTCGTAATACATAGACCAATCAAAAGCTAAAACTAATAAAACAATTATATAATTAAAGCTGAACTCACTCTAAAAAGAGAATCCAGCAAAAAGGAAATAGACTCTGCTACAGCCCATCAAAACACATGGGTCAGGTGACCGCAAATATTCATGCAGTCGAGGGAAGGGGAAGTGGAAGAAGGACCACGAAGGAAAGGAGAACAACAGTATGAAGAGAATGTGGCTCATGAGAGATGAATGCTGATACATAATATATCAACAAAGGTACTGTCTGAGGCAGAAGTGTTCATTTTGAGTAAAGGCCTAGCTTTCATTCCATCACAAGGTTGTGATGTGGCGGATGCTATTTTTGATTTGAATCAATCACAAGCCAGTACATCGACACTGAGAAGGTTATCTGTACAAACACCACACCTCTAACACCAACCACACCTGTACAGTACATTCCTACATATGTGGAGGTTCTCAACAAAAACATAGCTAAACAAGAGACCTCCAAGGCAAAAGCACACATGCACATCACAACCCACCACACCAAGCACCACACATAGCATGCATGCCTGTGTCTCACAGCCTCTAAGGCCCAGCCACAAACCCAATATACTTAGTCACAGGAGACTCTATCGTGAGATGTACATATGTGCTCCTCACTAGGTTAGACAAGGGGAAAGTCACAGTAAGTTGCTTGTCAGGTGCTAGCATTTGCCATATCACTCATGCACTCAAGTCTTTCAACAACAGGCACTGTTTTGACTCTGTCATAATCCATGTTGGTGTGAATGACTTGAGATGTATCTCTCTGGACTATATGAAGAGAGTCATGACTGAGCTCTCTGAATATATGTCCCAGACAGGTATGTCCCTAGCCATAATCAGCATCCTACTGTCACCCAGAATGATGCCTCAGTACAAACAGGAAATGATTGACTTAAACATTTGGCTTAATTTCTGGTGTCATTCCAAGGTGATCCAGTACCTGACAGCCTGGAAGGACATAATTGACAGACCACAATGCTTTGCCAGAGAAGGCCTTCATCTGTCTTTCCTGGACTTCAGGCTTTTGGCAAAGGCTCTTGCCTCCCCCATAATGCCTTTTTTAGGCAAAGTGATGAGGACATAATTACCAATGTGAAAAATTCTTCTAAAGGAAATTTAAAGGTCATGCTGCTAAACGCTAGGAGTCTTAACATGAAACTGCACTCATTGCAAGCATTCCTCACCTGGAAGATGCTGACATTTGTGCAATCATTGAAACCTGATTCAAAGCTGTGGAGAGCACCCCAGCCTTATCAGGTTACTTGCCCTACCATACTTTCAGACCCCAAACAGAGGGCTACAAAGCCAAAGGAGGTGAGGTTTCAATATTTATCAAAGTCATACACACCTCCAGCCTGGTCAAACAGTATGTTGTGCAGTATGATGCACAGGAGACATTCCAGGTGCAGTTAACTGTTGACAAGCCACCTATTCAAATCATAGCTAGCTACAGAACCCCCAACCATGACTCAGGATGCCCACTCCAACTATCTGGACTTACTTGAATCCATCAAGATTCAACCCTCTACCCTAATCCTGGGTGACGTTAACTGCCCAATAATAGAGTGGAAGACCTATTCTAGCTCAAAAACACATGGCCAGAGATTCCTCAACTTCATCAATGCCAATGCATTGGTTCAGCTGGTCGACATCCCCCACAAGAGAGGAAAATATCCTGGACCTGGTCCTAACCAACATAAGTAGCCACTGTAGTACCCCTATAGTGTCATCCTCCTTGGTATGATCCGACCATAAAGCAATCACTTTTGAAGACACCATCTCCCCTGACCCCCCCCCCCACCAGGGTCAAACAACAAAACCTTTCCAAAGCTGACTACAACCTCCTGAGAGCAGGTATAAGCAGCTTCACAGCCACCACCCCTTCAGCTGGAACAAGCACTAATGTCCCAGCCTACACCAAAAAACTATATGCGTACTTATATAGCTGCATGGACTCAGTAATACCTGACATGACCAAATCATCTTCCTCAAGGAAGAGTAAACCTGTCTGGTGCACAGCAGTAATAAACAGACTCTATAATAAAAGCAAAAAATTGCTGTCCAGGACCAAGAAGGAGCAAGTGCCAAGTTGGAAGCAATCCTCCTCCCCTCCCTCTTATACGCCGCCCCAATTCTTACCAATATCCAGGCCTCCACTCTAAACAAACTGCAACAGACTTACCATAAAATAGCCAGATTCATTACTAACTCCCCATACAACTCACACCACTGCATTTCTTTAAACTCTCTTCAATGGCTTGAACTTCCCCAGTTTCTGCTATCTAATCAATTTCATATGCTACACTCTATTCTTTATAAACCCTCCTTCTGTCCATCTCTATCTTCCTTAGTCTCCATCTACATCCCATCCCAGACCCTCCATACGTCTAACCAACAATTACTTGATATCTACCACCCAAAAAGGTCAGTAGGCAAACTACAAACACTCCCTTGCCCATGCTTGGAACAAACTTCCCCTTGACTTACGTTCAGTCTCCCACACCTCACACTTTAAAAAATTAACTAAAAGCTTATTTTCTCAATTCCAGAACCTGCCTTTGCCATGACCCTACCTAGTCTTCCTTCCCTTTATGTACCCTCAAAAGGACCATACTTAGTACCTCATTACAGCTCTCTCTCCAATGTGTCTACTATGCATTTGCACAATTTTATACAAACAAAAAATGTTAATTGTTGACCTATTGAACTATATCAATGTAAAATTGTTACTTAGCTTCTTTTTAATGCAACTTTAACTTTATGCATGTATCCCAACATATGTGAATCATTTTGCTATAACTGCTATTATATCAATATTGTTTAAAATTGTACTTGTTTTAAAATGTATTACTGGAGCCTTTCTCCTCGGGTCTCCACTGAAAATGGGCCACAAGCCCAGTTGGACAAACCCGGTTAACAAATGTCAATAAATAAATAAATACATAAATAAATAATCTCTCCTTTGTCTCAAGAAGCAAATAAGGTCACTGGTGAAATCCTGTAAGGATAACTTCGATTCCAAATTGGCCACTTCCACTAAGGACAATCACAAGGCCTTCTTAGCATACATCTGCAAAATCAATGGTAACTCCAAAATCTGCTCTGAATTGGTGGTCAAGAATACCACATACACAAATGCCATAGATATAGCCAACCTGCTGGCAGACAAGTTCAGTGAAAACTTCACCCCCTGTCCCCCCAGTCAGTAAACCAGGATATCTCCAGAACCTGTCCGCCTCCCTTCATCACCAGGGATCAGGTTATTAATGCCCTCTCAAAGGCAAAAAATACAGCCTCCATGGGACGCAACAACATCCCTGGCTGTGTCGTCCATGAACTCAAGCAAGCACTCTCAGCACTACTAGGCACACTATTCAACCAAAGCCTGTGCACCGGCTTCATCCCAGCAGAATAGAGGACAGCCATTGTCATCCCCCTGCACAAAGGTGGTGTGTCCACTGACCCAGGCAATTATATGCCCAGCAACCTAACTAGACTGATCTCAAGGCATGGAAAGCATTATCTTGGACTTTATAAACAAGGACATTGGCAGCCTCTAAATGCTTGATCCCACACAGTTTAGTTTTGTCAAAGGGAGATCATGCCTATTAAACTTGGTCGCCTTCTTCAAAACAGTCACCAAAGCCACAGATGAGTGCAAAACAGTGCACATCACCTACCTTGACCTAGCCAAAGCCTTCAACACTATTCCCCACTCGGGCATAATAGATAAACTCTCCCAGCTAGGCATCAATCCATATGTTACCAGATGGATAGCTAACTGGCTCACTTATAGAACCCACTCAGTCAAAATAGGGGAAGCCACCTCTAATAGTAGACCTGTAAAAAGGGGCATACCCCAAGAATCAGTCTTGAGGCTTCTACTGCTTGAGATATACTTTTCTGAGGTGCAAGCCAAAACCAGTGGTCTGTGGCTCACCAAGTTTGCAGATGACTGCAAGCTGGGCACTGTCATAAATTCCCCTAGTGATGTGAACATCCTCCAAGAGGGCCTTAACCAAACTAATGACTGGTGCCAAAAGCATGGCCTTAAACTGAATGCCAAGAAATGCATCATTATCCCCTTTGGGTAAAATGGTGTCCCCACTAATTATCAAATTAATAACAATGTACTAAACATGCAATCAGTCATGTGGGACTTGGGCACACAGGTTGATATCAACCCGACTTTTAACCACTATGTTGCATCCATTGTATGGAAGGCTTTCTACATGGCCCACCTCATAATTAAGGGCATTTCATCCAGGAATAAGGAGATTTATTTTATTTTTATTTATTTTACATTTGTTAACCGGGGGTGTCTGACTGAGCTGAAAAGGCCCTTTTTCAGCAGAGGCCTGGGGAGAAAAGCTCCACAAAGAAAAATTACAGACGCATTTAGTTATTTTGACATGATCAGTATACACACAAATTACAGAGACATGTTTTTACAGTAGTATGCGGCACATAAACAGTTACAGTGGAGAGAACAAACAAAAAAAATATTAATTTTAAAAATAAAGGTAATTAATAGATTTGTGGTGTACAGCTGAAATTTGGAACATAGGTAGAATACATACATAGTACACAGGTACATTACATACATTGTAGATTTGCCAGTGTTTGTGAGTAAGATTGGAAACTATTATCAAGTGCTCTAGATTTTGTATGTATGTGTTATCTGCTTTCACTAGCCTGGGGAGCAATCATGGCACTGCCAACTTTCCTTGAGATGTTGCCTGATGAGGTCTTTAAAGGAGGGTTTGGATGATGTGTTTTGAATGCTTGCAGGGACAGAGTTCCATTTTTTAGCCACTAAACTACTATATAGTGCAACTCCAAAGCTATTGTAGCTGTTGGTGACTTCTAGTAGTAGTTTGCTTGATGATCTAAGAGGCCTTTTGGCTGAGTGATGTTGTACTAGGTATTTGAGGGCAGGACATAACATATCATCCCTGTACTCCTCCCTTATCAGACCCATTATCGAGTACAATGCCCCCTTTGGCATGTACCTTGCCAAGCACATGCAGCAGTGGGAGAGACCACAGAGGTTCCTGACCAGGAAAATCCAGGGTCTCAAACACCTATCCTATACAGACATGCTAAAAGTCCTGTCCCTCTCCTCAGTCTCATACAGACTGCTCAGAGGTGACCTGTGTCTGGCATACAAGGCTGTTTCAGACTCATCCTTGATGGAATTGCTGCATATCTATAAGTGAAACTCCACTTGCGCAACCCACACGCAAGGTCTCAACCTGGTCTGTGACAGTAATAGAACTTGTTGGCAAGATAGATTTGTGTCTCAATGACTCTCCCATCTGTGGAATAGACTCCCTCTCCATGTCAAACAGAATACCTCACTAGCCCTCTTTAAGAGGAACCTGGACAACTGGATGAGAAACAGGAAATATACCCCTGGGATCTCACCTGTTTCTCTGCTGGACAGGGAAAACAGGCGCTAACTTTCTGGGAACATGGGTGAAATTCTTGGCTAGGCTTATAAGGTCCTCTGGGCCAATAACCTAGTGCTGCCCTTTGAACCTATGATCCTAAGAATAGGATTTTTTGAGTAGATGAAAAGAAGTTACTGTAAATATGAATGTTGTCTACTAGGAGATATTAAAGTAATTAGAAAAAAGGACAGGTAAAATAAAGATATTAAACCATACAGGAATGAATTATGGAGGCTGAAAAGTGGGACAAGAATTTACACTTGTAAAAGGTAAAATGGAAACAGAAATAATGTGTGTGTTACTGTCTGAAGGTCTGACAGATGTTCAGTGTGGAAAAAAGGTGTCAGTCTTTCTCATCATTACACCGTGTGGGTGAGAACTGGAGATGATCAAGTAGTAGTTATATTACTGAAAGGATTTACTAGGTTACATGAAGAGATAAGAAAGGCAGAAGAAATCAAAAAGGGATTAAAAAGGTAATAGCCTGATCTTATATCAATGAGTTTTATAATACCTGCTCAAAATGGTGAGTTATATATAAGGAAATAAAAAATGTTCATTTAATGTTATGAAAAGATGTTAATAATCTACAAAAGGAAGATTATAAAAAATGTATTCAAAAGTATGAACATATATTATGAAAGAAATAAATAGTAAGGAAAGAAAGGGACTTATTTAAATGACATTGTGTAAACATAAGACATGATATACAGATTATTTTTTACATGGTAAAGGAGAAGATGTAACACCATTTTTTAACAAGAAGGTAAAGTATGATAAAGCATAAATACCATATATAATAGATAATAGTGGGGAGGGTCATTATGGGTAAGAAAATACTGAGAGGGCAATATTATAGCATGAGAAGGAAATGTATAGCAAAAGAAAAGGAAGGAAAGAAAGACATATTACAAGTAGGCTAATAATGGAGGTGTTTGTTTTTTAGTGAAGAGTGAATTTTGGCATAAAATAGAGCTATAGGTTAAACCCTAGCAAAAAGGCATACTACACTTTAAACATACAATTTATTATTATGATATATATGCTATAGTTACGTTTAATTGGGTGATAAGATAGAAAAAGTACAGATAGGATGGGGATATATGCCATGGAAAAATGCAAAGATACTTGGACAGAGTTGAGAGAGATGTATCCTGTGGAAAAATACAAAGATATTTCAACAGTGCTGAGATATGGAAAGCAGGGAAGAAAATATAACACACACGTGTGTGAATGTGTGTGTGTGTGTGTGTGTGTGTGTGTGTGTGTGTGTGTGTGTGTGTATTTATTTAACATAAAACCTAATAAGATCAGCTCACAAATAGTTTGAACCCAAATTCAGAACAACAAACTTAGAGACATAAAATTAGTGCTTTCATCCCACTTTATTAAAAAGGAACTTCATCAGAAAATCTCTTCCATAAACTTAATCATTTAAATACAAGTCATTTAACCCACCAACAAGTTTTGTCAAATGAAATTTATCAAATCTAAGCATGTGACTTTAAAATAGATAATTGGTAACAAACAAGTAAACAAAGAATTTAAAAATATTTTCAATGAATGAAAGTGTAGGTTAAAATTTAATAAGGTTGAAATGCACTATAAAACTTTGTATTTTAATAAACATTTAATACTAATATTTTCATTAAGACTAGGGAGCTGATCAGCTCTTAACTTAATCTACCAGTTCAGTTCTCTGGTTTCTAAGTATTCGTTACAGCCATTTAGAAACCTGTCTTTATTCACTTGCTCCAAAACTAAAAAAATAAACTTCTTAAAGTTGGAATAATTCATACTATGTTTAGTCAGAGCATTGCTTGTATCTTTGTCGCTGATAGCTTTAACATGTTCTATAATGTGTATTCACAATTATCTAATGGTTTTCCTATGTAAAAATATGTGCAGAAGCAACAGGTAGCTAAATATGCAATATTCTCACTCCGACAATTAAACCTTTGTATTAACAAAAAAGTAAAGTTCAAATGGTCGATGTGAAAGCTACTGACATTATTTATGCATTGGCACTGTTTACAAGAATTGCAACAAAACATGCCAGCTTTTGAACTTAACATTTTAATATCTCTACCAATATCAAAGTCTAACAATTTTTTAATATTAAAAGCTTTTTTATATACAAAGATTGGATGCTCTCCCAACACTTTAACCAAAACAGAATTACCTTATATAATTTTCCAGTTATTGGTAATTATATTTTTAATGCAAGAGCTGTCAGTAGACATAGTTAGAGGAAATCTCCACCAACCATGGTAAAGAAACAACAAAATTCATCAGAAAAAAAAAAATCACAACTGCAGGCTGTAGAGTCGGGCTGACTAAGTGCTTGTTACATCCAAATAAGTCCAAAACTGCTGTTCATAAAAACAAGAAATATTTATTTTAGAACTCAACAGACTGAGCGCTTTTGCCCACCATAAACCTAGGGCATCATCAGAGTTAAAAACAGTACATCACTCAATCCTTAAATAAGGAAAATCAAACACAGGTGACCCTTGTCTAATGTAACCGCTTAAAGACATGCACCATATCATAAAAATTCATTCAAAGAAAATAAAATATGAAAATTTATACCTTAAAACCTTATATGTTGTCAGGTATGTGGATACCTTATAATAAAAACATCGTGTTATGTTAGCAGTGTCAAAACTACTATTTTAACTGTGCTATTAGCTTCAATATGCTGCTGATAGAACAAGCTTCATTAATACCAGGGCTAACCATGGCATTCAATCTTACTTGCCATGCCAGTTCTTTATATTCCAACATATTTTTTCATTCTCCCCACGATTATTCATTTGCACTCTATCTATGATAAAAATATATGTTTTTTAAATTAGTGCATTTGGTAGAATGAACCTAGAGAGCATTAGTGGTTTTCTTATTTTTTTATATCTCTAGTGTGTTCTGCCATACGTTCCCTCAATTTTCTAGTAATTTTCCCTACATAGAATGCCATACAGGAAATGCAGGCAGCTACATAAACTACATAATCTGTATTACAGTTACACTTGCCAGGACAAAATAACATTCTATTGTATCTAGGAATGACTGTATATGGACCATCATTAACAAATTTGCACATTCTACAGCAGCCACATTTAAACATTTTTTTAATTTAGATTTCTGTGTTTGTATGTGGACCTATTCTCACCAATTTTTCAGGCTTCTGCCCTTAGAATATGTTAGAACAAGTCTGTCCCCAAGCTTAGAATCCAGTTCTTGGGAACAAAACAAACTCCAGTGGTTGTTGAGTGTGTCAACTATATATTGCCCACAAGAATTATTGTATTTTACAACCAAAGATCCTTGTCTGTTCTTCGTAACTTTACTCATCACAATGTTTACCTGTAAACCCATTTTTTTAAAATGGGTGCAAATTTGTTGCCTTGGAATTTTATTATTTCTGTTTTATCTTTCTTTAAAAGACCCCAAAACAACCCAATCAAAGTTTGTAATTCGGTAAGAAAATTACCATCATTACTGATTAATCTTGAAAGTCTGACCATTTCACCTTTGAGAATACTTATTTTTTGGTGTGGGAGATGACAACTGTCTTAATTCAACATTGCATTAGAATAAGTCTCTTTTCTGTATATGTTGGAACCCCCCCTTAACAAGGTCCTTATAAATATGAATGTCTAAGTAATTAATACTTTCTTAGTTAATCTTATTAGTAAATCTCAAGAAAGCAGTGGTTTTACTTATAAAATCAAAAAAATTCCACAAACGCTTCCTCATTTCCTTTCCACAAAATCAATGTCATCTAAAAATCTAACATACCTCAAAATGTTTTTCATGTATGTTGAAGTGAATACATGGACTTTTCCCACTCTGCCAAGACTAAATTAGCAGTTTTGGACTTATTTCGATGTAACAAGCACTTAGTCAGCCTGACTCTACAGCTTGCAGTGGTGAATTTTTGTTTTTTTTCTGGTGAATTCATAGTTAGAGGAAAGGCTAACATTTTATCTTTAATCATTGTGGTTTTATTTTTCATGGAAAAAAACATTTTCGAATAATGGATGGAAATGTATTTTCTGTTTCCTGAATTATTTGATTAACTATTCTGTCTAACTCTATTTCTGGATAATCTTTTTTTATAAACAAATGTTTAATGTATTTCACTTCTTCCAAAAAAATTATCATCACTGGTCAAATGACTAGCCCTTATTAACTGCCCCCAAAGATGTTTAATTTCATAAAATAGGGGTGATTACTATGAAATTGAAGGTAGTTGTTGATACATATGTTTTTCCTAAAAATACCACTTTCAAATGTTTTATTTTCTAAATTTAACTCAATTGTCACATCTAAAAAACTTATCTTTTTTCCCAAAAAAAAACTTACAGTAAATTTTAACCATGGAACAGTTGTGTTAATTTGGGAAACAAATTCTTGAAACTCCATTTCAATACAATTTCATACAAAAAAACAAGTAATTTATGTGGTGTCTCTAATAACTAATTTTAGAAAAAAATGGCATTTTTATTAAAATGTGGACCTTCCACCAACATAATACTAAGTTAGCAAAGGCAGGTGCCACTTTTGCACCCATAGCAATGCCAGAAACATGTTACTATATGATATTTTGAAATAGAAAAAAAAAATATTTTTAATACCAATTCTAATAGCATTGCTATTAGGTTAACTTGCAAAAGGTCTAATTTACAAACATTAATTAAGTAACTTTTTAAAAAAAAATTAATGCCCTGAGTTTGATCAATATTGATACATAGAGCATTGGCATCAGTAGTACATAAACAGTTTCATTCCCTTTAAAGGAGTAATTTTTAACTGATTTAAAAAATACCAGGATTCTCTTAAATAGTAAACACTCTTTTCCATAAGAGGATTTAGAATGTGATCTGGAAATAGTAACAGTTGTTGTTTAGGACACAAAAGTATGGGTCAAAAAGGAGGATTCTGCTCATCTTTTTGTATTTTAGGAATCCCAAAATATTTCCTAATTCTGGCTGTTCTACAGTTATATTTTCTAAAGTATCTAAGGATAAATATCACTTTATTGAATGACTCAAATAGCTGAGTATTAATGGCATTAAACATTTTTATTACAAAATCATGACTAACCTTCTGATAACTTTGGCTGTTCAACATTTTTTCCATATTTTTGTAGTACTTAGTTTCATCCATAATTGCCTTTCCACACCCTTTATCGGCCTTCATAAATTTTAAATGTTTTACTTTTCTAAGGTTTATTAAGGCATGCTTTCATCTTTATTTAAATTAAATGTATTATTTAATGACTTTCTTCATGTCATTAAATCAAAATATCTTTCACAAGTTTTAGCAAATGTCTGTAGGGTGTGATTTAACATAGTATTAAGATGACTAGGTTTTTTTACACCACATTGAGGAATGGAATCAACATCATGCAAAATATATTTAACACTGAGTTTGCACATGAATAATTTAAAGTCTCTAATTAAGGTAGTATATGACATTCGATTACCAGGAATGAAAAACCTTTTGAAAGTACACTTAATTCATGTTCATTAAAATGTTGAGTGCTTAAATTGAAAATACACCATTCAGCATTAATTTTCATTTCACTCATGCTCATCCTCTCTTTTTGCCTTGACTGATACAGTGTTTGTGTTTGGGATTCCTAACATACAAAAAGATGAGCAGAATCCTTCTTTTTGACCCAGAGTTTCATGTCCTAAACACAAAACTCTTACTATTTCCAGTTATTTATTTTGGTTATTTAGATCACATTCTGAATTCTCCTGTGTAAAAGAGTGTTTACTATTTATGAGATTCCTGGGATTTTTTTAATTCACTTAAAAATTACTCTTTTAAAGGGAATGAAACCTTTTTACACATCAGAAATGTGGAAGAAATAGCAAAAGTCCAGATTAATCTCCACAGATTTATTATAGACAGTTAAGCCCTTTTGTCCCCATGTGGGACTTCTTCAGAACTGCCATTATTAAAACACAAACCATTTAAATACATCTCAAACTAATCATGTGGCATTCATATTATATAAATCATATATTATTAAAGAACAGCTGTTGGCTAGGGGAACTTATTTTGCAGTTGAAATTAAGTGCAACAGCACCCCCTGGGTTGAATGAAGCCTGCTTTATTAGCCGTTTATTAAAGATAAAAAGTTTATATGTTTAGTAGTTTTTTTATAATATATATTATTTATATATAATTTTAAAGTTTGTGTTATGTAAACATACATTTAATATTTAATAAGTTACGGGGCTGTTCTAATATGAATCCATATATCATTCAGGGTCATATGTATCTGTTCTTATACTGTTTTATGCATCTGTGTTTTAGTTTAAGCACTAGGTTCTATGTACACAATCTTAAGGATTTTATTGTTTTATTAAACTGATTGGGTTATTTAATGTCCAGTGATTACTTTGAGATGTATTTAAATGGTTTGTTTTAATAATGACAGTTCTGAAGAAGTCCCACTTGGGGGCAAAAGCACTTAACTGTTTGTAATAAATCAAAGGAGAGTTTATTCCGCATTTCTGGTGTGGTTATTAGTTGGACTCTTGTTCGTTTGACTTTACTGAAACTTTTTTATGTACTATTGATGTCAATGCTCTATATACCAGTATTGATCAAACTCAGGGTATTGATTTTGTAAAAAGCTACTTAATTAATGTTTGTAACACTGACATTTTGCAAGATAACCTAATAGCAATGCTATTAGAATTGGTATTAAAAAACTATTTTTTTTAATTTTGAAATATCATAAACAACCAAGTTTTAAGCATTGCTATGGGTGCAAAAGTGTACTTGCCTTTGCTAACTTAGTATTATGCTGGTGGGAGGTCCACATTTTAACAAAAATGTCATTTTTTTCTGAAGTTAGTTATTAAGAAGTTACATAGAAGACTTGTTTTTTGTGTGAAATGGTACTGAAATAGGGTTTCAAGAATTTGTTTCCCAAATTAACTCAACTGTTCCATGGTTAAAATTTACTGTAAGTTGTTTTGAGAAAAAGATATTTTTTTCAGATGTGGCATTTGAGTTAAATTTAGAAAATAAAACCTTTGACAGTGTTATTTTTAGGAAAAACACTTTTACCAACAACTAGCTTCACTTTCATAATAATCACCCCATCTTTATGAAATTAAACATCTTTACGGGACAGACCATAAATCCTCACTTACAACTGCTCATTATATACACAAAAAGGCACCAAACTCAATCTTTAAATTTAAAAATTAAAATGATAACACCCCTTCCAATATAAACATATACAAATACAATTGCAAACAAAATTCAAATTAAATATGCACATATAAACACATAATTCACTCTCTATAAGCATATACAAAATATACTAAGACATATGCATAACATGTGCATAACTAAAACAACTAAATACTGGTGATTATACTACTACCTAAGACCTCTTGACTTTAAAAAGGGCTTTAGGGGTACCTTGGCATTGAGGCCTGGATACTGATCTGCCCTAAATCTAATAATTCATCTAGCCTCCTGTGTTTCAGTTCAATAGTTCAATTCCTAATGCCACCACCTCTAGAGCTAGTAGACAGTACCTGGATGACCTTGAAAGTAAGCATATGTGTATCATCTCTCTCTACAACATGTTTAGAGAGTGCATTGACAGTGGATTTTATCTTGATCTGGTATAGGTGTTCATGTATCCTATCCCTAAGTCTCCTGTCTGTCTTGCCGATATAAACTCCTTCACATGCTGTACAGCTAGCAAGATAGACCACATGTTCAGATAGACAATTTGCAGTGACATTACAGTCACAACTAACACCATTCAAAGGGTGTATAAAACTACCCCTAGAATCTATTAAATGACAAAAATTGCATTGGTTGCAGGGAAAAGTGCCTAACATGTCACGATTCTTAGCCCTCCCCTCACATCTGGGATGACACAACAGTTTCTTCAGGTTAGATCTATTCTTATAGACAAACCGTGGAGTGTCTCCTGCAACCTCCCTAATATTGGGGTCCACTGTCAACACTTCCCAATATGACCTAATCACATCTTTAACATTACCAACATCCCTAGTATAAAAGAGGGGTATCCTAACACTATTATACTCAGCATGAGCTTCAAAGCGCTGATCCTCCCCAATCAGTAGCAATCTCTATAAAATCTGAAAAATAAGGGGTGGCCACACCTCCTCTCAAAGTGGATAACCCACTGATCCCCTTCTCAGTCTCCTCACTTTTATATGCCCTTGACTTAAACCTCTCATACAGGTCATGCAACTCTGTGACAAAACCCACTTGGGACAGATTATACCGAGATGTCCTCATGGCTTGACCTCTAACCACATTCCCGAATACATATCCTGTGTGCATGCTATGTCTATGTAATAGAGCATTACGATGACATGACTTCTTAAACACCCCAGTGTTCAACAACCCATTAGCCATCCTCTCTATATACACTTCCAGAAATGGAATCCATGTATCAAAAATTCATACGTGAACTTCAAGACTCGAGAAAGACCATTCACTTTATTAAAGAATGTGGCTAGTTCACCTGTGGTCCCTGTCCAGATGAAAAAAGGTCACCCACAAAACGTCTGTAAAAGCGGACCCTTAGATGAAAATTATCTAATTCAAATAAACATTCCACCTCCCAAGTGGACATGTATAGGTTGGCATAGCTATTGGCACAAGAAGTGCCCATAGCTACACCATCCCTCTGTAAATAACACTGAGAATCAAAGCAAAAATATTATTCTGCAACACGACCTCCAAGAATAAAACCTGGAGATCCATGGTGGGACCACTCAACTCCGTATGACATCTAAGATAATCATGGACCCTTTGGACTCCTTCCTCATTGGGAATCACTGTAAAGAGGGACTGAACATCCATTGTGACCATAAAATAGTTAGAATCCACAGCTACTCCCTTCATGTACTTATAAAGATCTAACAAAAACTGCTTTGTGTCTCTTAACACATATTTATTTGCATCCACAACTGGGCATAGAAACTTTCCAACATAGATGGAGAAAGGCTTAGTTGACCACCCTCTACCTGATACAATAGCCCTCATATGAGGCCTAATGCCATCCTTATGTATCTTGGGGAGGCCCTGCATCAAAGGTATGAGGGGGTCACTGACTGACAAATATTCAAATAGTCCCTCAGTAATAATGTGACTTTTATATAAATCTTTAAGCATCATGGATATCCTACGTACATGCAACTTCACTGTTCCATGCTGTATAGCACAATGTCAGTAGACTACAAATGGACTACAAGCTAAAGGTTTAAAGATAAGAAACTCCTAAAGGTGTGCTGCTATCAGCCTTGCCTCTACTGGAGCGCTGTTCCTGTAAAAAGCTTTGTGCCTATCCTTCATATTATATTTCAAAACAGGCTCAAACTCACCTGATAATTGCAGAACTGTTGTCCTGATTGTTTTTTGTTCAGAACTCCTGCCTTGTTCAGCTGGGCTATCCCCACTCCATTCGCCTTCACTATGCTCGGGCTCACTCCGCTCCACTACACCCATTCCCACCCACCCCCATTTCAATTACACTTATACTTAACCAAACCACACCTACCCAAACATCCTCCAATCCATCTCCACCCCTCCACACCACACCCACTCTAACTACCTACTAATTAACCAACCTTCTTCCTCACCTCCACTATACACTCCACCTACTCTATCCTTCTACATAACTAGTACCTAACAACCACAGTTTCTATACTCCTCACCTCTTCCTTAGTCTGTTATCATCTTCAACTCCTACTTTCCTAAACCTAACCACCTTGTCCCGCCCTCATTTCTATTACCCTACACTTCTACCTCTACTTATTTGTTAAAACCCATCTACATGTTTTCCCATAAACTCCATATATCTAAGCAGTGTATACCACTCCTCACAATCATGCCCCTTATGCACAACATCCTTCTCGTTTTATTCTCTATGTACCTCTCTCTCTCTCCTTCTATAACTCTCATCACTTCAACCAACAGTTATACCCCCAAACCTACATCAACATCTACCTACACTGCCATCTCCCCCAGTTAATCATCAATCTGCTCTAGTCTATATGCCTCTAATAGAATTCTACACAGGAGACCAACAATCCTCTCCACACAATACAAACTTCCTAGTGACCTTGTACAGAACCATATCAGGGATCCAAAAAGGAAGCTCTACCCAAAATGTTTCCTAATTATCCTAACCTAGTCCAGTGTGGTGATATCCACCCTAACCCTGGTCCTTCTCCTTCTCCTTATAATGCCCCTAACTCAACAAAATTCCTCAATTTCACCACCATCAGCATTCAAAGTATTAGAAACAAAACCCACCTTCTACAAGCATGGTTAAGTCAATATAAACCAAACTTCTTAGCCATAACTGAGACTTGGCTAAAAACCATACATAAAGAATTCCGAATTCCTTCCCACAAACTATTCCTGCCTCAGATCAGACAGACTCCAATAAAAAGGCGGAGGCATCACCTTATTATATCCAAGTACCTTCTCAGTAATTCCATATTCTAAGCCCATTCCCTCCTTCTCTACCGCAGAATTACTTATCACATATTTCAAACTGAATTACATAAAAACCTATGGATTAAAGTCATATACATTCCCCCAGGCAACAATATTCCCATTCTAAAAGACATCCTTGCTTGGACTACCAATAACATAAAAAATGAAACACTAATCCTAGGTGATGTAAATATTAATTGGTTAGACATGTCCAATAAAAATCACTCATTAGACATCAACCTTTACATCTACACCCAACTTATTTCTGATATCACCAGACCTGACATTAAGAATAAGAAAGGTTCAATCTTGGACTGGATCATGGTTTCTGACCCTGATAACATATCCACCTCTGGTACTCTTGCAGACAGTATAAGTGACCACTCTCCAGCATTCATAATATGTAAGCCCACTACTCTACCTAATAAACACCAATATAGATACACCCAGAACTTGTCCCAATTCTCCCCAAATACTCTTAACAATATTTTGCAAAATACTAACTGGAATTCACTAAAATCTCTCCCTTTTAATGAAGCTGTAGAATTTTTCAATATTACATTTCTGACTATCCTAAATAATCTTGCCCCTCTCCGGCTAAAAAGAGTCAAGACAAAACATGCCAACTGGCTCACTAAGTCAACAAAGGAAATTATGTCCTCTAGGGATAAAGCCAGGAAAGCCTGGCTAGAAAAAACAAAACTCCTGCTACCCTCATCCAATACAAACAACTTCACAATCAGGCCAAATGATTAGTTCTCAAAAACAAAAAAGATGACTTCCAAAGCCTCCAAAACCAACATAATCATAACCCCAAGAAATTCTGGGGAGCAATCAACTCCTTACTCCATCCTGGGACCATCCATAATCCATGCCCTGGTCCAGAAAAAACACCCAATGAGTTAGCCTCTCTCTTTAATTCTTATTTCATTGGCACTATTGCTAAGCTTACTATCACCTTCCCACCCATCAACACTAACCAACCAAACCCCACTACACTACATACTACATCACCTACATTACCCACATTCTCACTATCCCCCATACCTACCTCAACCATACAAAAGCTCCTTCACAAATTAAAACCATGCACCAATGTTCCGGATTACCTACCTGTGGAATTCTTACAACTATCTGCCTCCTCTATTGCATACCCCATCAGCATTCTCCTTAATAGGTCCATTCAGGAATCCTGTGTACCTGATATCTGGAAAAGGCATATGTCCTCCCACTTCACAAAGGCAGCAATAACTCTGACATTCCTAACTTCCGGCCAATTTCCATTCTCTCTCCCATCTCAAAAATACTAGAGAAGTGCATTCACACTCAACTCCTTAGCCACATGACTACAAACCACCTTTCCTCCACTCAACATGACTTTAGGCCAGGACATAGCACTAACACTGCTCTGATTTCCTTCCTGGACACAGTTAATAGAGCCAGGGATGATGGATCCATAGTCTCCACACTCTTCCTCAATCTATCAAAGGCATTCAACACAGTTACCCACTCCCTTCTGCTTACTAAACTCTCTAACCTTGGCACCTCTCCCTTTACCCTTCAGTGGTTTTCCAACTATCTCAGATATAGGCAACAAGCTACCATATGGCAACGCTTCTCCTCTCCTTTCACCAGCACTAATACAGGAGTACCCCAGGTTTCCATACTGGGTCCCCTTTTATTTAGTATATTCATCAATGACTTTCATACAACTCTTACCCACAGTAGTGTAATCCAATATGCAGATGATTCTACCATTATCTACTCTTCTAAATCTGCCTGTACACTGCAGCAGTTTACCCAAAAGGCATTCAGCTCAACTGAATCCTGGATGTCACAGAACCATCTTGCCCTTAACCCCAATAAAACTAAACTCTTAATATTTACCCCAAAAAATCTAGCCCAGTAGTCAAGTCTGAATTTTCAGTTCATTCCCAAAACAATACTGTTATTAAAGTTGTTCCCAGTACCAAATTGCTCGGTGTCATCATTGACAATAATTTAACTTTTGACCTTCTATCCATAACAACATGAAAACAAAAACATCAAAAGCTAGGTGCCCTCTATAGGCACAACTACTTTCTCAGCTTCTCTGCAAAAAAAAGCTTTTGCCTCCTCATTCCTGCTTCCTACTGTCCTGACCAATATTCAGTCCTCCCTGAAAACTAAACTCAATTCATGCTACAACAAATTTGCCAAATTTGCTATAAATGCTAAATTCTCCTCTCAGTACTGTTCCACACTACAACAACTTAATTGGCTGGAATTCCACCATTACCTCACATACCTACAACTAACTACTGCCCATAAACTTATTTACTTCACAGTAACCTGCCCAGCCCTCACTGACATCTTGACCATCTACATCCTAATCAACAACTAAGGTTAGAAAACAAAATGCTGTTAAACACTGATAAACCTAAGCTCTCAGCTGGTCAAATGCATTATTCTTTCACCGTCTTCAAGCATTGGAATAATCTCCCTCCTTCAATAAGAACTATCAGTAGCTCCACTGCTTTTAAAAACTCCCTTAAACCTCACCTCTCATCTCATTAGATATGCACCTGCACCCTTAATCACAATTCCATTACCTGACCCCCTCCCTAAATCCTATTTATCCTATCTCTACACCCAGGCTTTTTTCCCTTCCCTCTATTACATCAACTACCTCTGCTGTCACTTATCCAGTGCCTTCCCTATTCTAAGCCTTCTGCCTCCTTCTTTTTTCCTTTATACAATCTCTTCTCTCAGCTAACAATCTTACCTACTATCTAAACCTTCTATTTCTATACTTCTACCATGAGTTTAGCAATTCTTTACTGATATTACCAAGTTATATAATGTTATTACCACCCTACTGTATGTAATTCCTGCCATATTATTGGATGCTGTTATTTACTTATCTAATGTATTACCTCTACCTGATATATTCTGTATTATATGTTCTTTTTTTATGTAATTGCATGTGGAGCTTTTCTCCCCGGGCCTCCACTGAAAATGGGCTAATTTCTGGCCCAGTGGACTTTCCCGGTAAACAAATGCAATAAATAATATATATATATATATATATATATATATATATATATATATATATATATATATATATAATTATAAATGGGTTTACTTCATTTGATTGAAAGACCATTGACCTAAACCCATTTGATCGAAATTTCATTTAATCGAAAACCAGTATTCAAGGCAAATAACAGGGATTTGTCCCCCTCCCCAATGTTGTGCGACCCTGGAGTTGGTATATATATATATATATATATATATATATATATATATATATATATATATATATATATATATATATATATATATGTGCACACACACACACATACACACACACACACACACACACACACACACACACACACACACACACACACACACACGCAAACAGAATGGAGTTATGAAATTTAGACATAAATAAGGGAAATTTGAGGAGAAATGATAAGTTATTATTTGAACTTTTGTAAGAGTTATATGAGGTAAGACAGGTTTAAGAGTATTTCTTTATTTATTTTCACTTGTTGGCTGGTTAAGTCCTTCTGAGTGTTAAACCCCTTTTCAGCAGAAGCCCGGAGAGTAAAGTTCCATTGATATAATATACTAATAAATAAAATGTAAATTAAACATCAGTGCCTTCTTTCAAAGTACAGTTTTAGAAAATTGTAAACAGTAGCATATTGGGTGGCCATAGTGGTGCAGTGGTTAGCGATGCCGCCTCACAGCAAGAGGTTCTCTGGTTCGATCCTCGGCTGGGGTGCCTTCTGTGCGGAGTCTGCATGTCTTCCCTGTGGTCACGTGGGTTTCCTCTGGGTACTCCGGTTTCCTCCCACACCCAAAAGACATGCTGTAGGTGGATTGGACACTCTAAATTGGCCCTAGGTGTGAGTGTTTGCATGTTTGTGCCTTCTGTAGAAGTTTGGGCGCCGGGCTGGCAACTCGACACTGGAAAAACTCCACTGCCAATAATGAGCAGACAGGTGTTCTGCTGCGGCGACCCCTAATCGGGAAAAGCCGAAAGAAGAAGAAGAAGTAAACAGTAGCATATTGAATTGGTTCACAACACATTAAAGCATATCAAATAAAATAATGCATTCATAGTGGTACATTAACATTGGTCTAATACATTAGTAATGCTACAATTACAACATCCTACAAAAATCAAATATATTATATACAGTCATTTGTAGAGGAACAGCTGTAGATATGGATATGCATGAATAAACATATAGATACCTGCATTAAAGTGGGAGTAGACAAGATATTCAGGTTATATTAGGATAAGGTATACTTCAGGAGGTAGAGAAGGAAGTAGTAATTATACACATAATAATGTTAGTTGTGGATTTTAGTGTTTAGAAGTTAGTATAAGAGAAGATATTACAGCAGTAGTTACAATAGACATATTTACAATTGAATCTTTACAGTTTATTATTAAGGCCCAAATATTTGGGGGGCTCAGAGAGATGTGGGACAGTGGTTCTAAGGGAAATGGTTATTTTTTTGTTAGAGATAGCCTAGTGAGGATCAAGAGCATGGCTAGGGGTCCTTGTGATGGTCTTTTAGTTGATCTTTGAAAGTGGACAGCTTGTTACTGAGTCTTAGTGGTAAAGGTAGTTGAAGTCATAGTTTGGGGATGTGATTGAAATAAAGGACTTCTCTTTCTGAGTTATTAGCTTTGTGAATGGATAGTAAGGCTTTGTTGAGCTTAGGTTATTGGCGGTAGGAAGGTTTGGGGATACTTTTTTGTTTGGGGCACCTGTTAGGTTTATGTGCAAGATTGTAGGCAACAACTGACTGTGAGTAGCTGATGAGGTAGTTCAAGCCAATGAAGTTTTCTGAGGGCAGTGCATTGATACTTCCTATAAGAGAGGTTACATGCAAACCTGTCAGTTTTGTTGTAGCATTGCTGTAGCTTGGAGATTTGGTTGGCATGGAGATAGGGAAAGCATAAAGAAATGCTGGTAGTGGATAGGTGGATGTTGTAATTTTTCTGCTAGGTTCAGTGAGTTACTGTTTTATTTGATGCAATGTTTCACATTTTGTATGTGTCTTTGATTACTTCACATATATATATACAAATCAAATTTTAGCTTTTTGTTTGAAATGTGTAAACCTTAGAATCTGTTTGGTGTCTGAGGATTTGATTTTGACATCATTACTGGTGTCTGAGTCAGATTTAGGGATAAAGAGAAACAGATTTTTTTTAGGATTTAACAGAAGTAGGGAGTTATCTATCCAAGCTTCAGAAGTAGAGGGATGGCAACAGTTTTGTGGATTTTAATGAAAGAACAAAATGAGAGAATGTGCAAAGCATCTAAGGCAGAGGAAGTAATAGAAGATGTACTAATGAGTGTGAAAGAGTAAATGTAGTTTGGGATAAGTTTATAGTAGACTATTAATGATAGATTTTGAAATGATTCTATGTGTTAGTTATTAAAATGTGAGAATATAATAGTGAGAACAATGAGGAATATTTGGAATTGCAGATATGAAGAATTAAACAGTGATTTATGGGATTATGATATTAAGAAGGATAAGAAGATAGCTGGGGAGGAAAGGATGGGGTGATGGACTGATTGTGAATGTAAATGAATACAAATTTGGAATATTGAGTATATAATATGAAGTACAAGTATAAAGTAAGTAGTGTTTGAAACTTGTGTAATAAAAGTTCCTCTACCCTTTTTGGTAGGTGCTGTGAGATCTTTTACTTTTTCATGGGCTACCCTCCAATTCAGATTGGTGGGACCACAGTTTGATATCTCATCTGATGCATAGCACATTCAGGGTTGAAGCACCCCCTTATGCTGTACTGAAGTGACATTATTCAAAAATGAATCCAAGAGCCTGGTCTGGGAACAGAACCCCCAAACTTCTAAGCTTCCAAATCAGAGGCAAATGTGTTGCCTTTTGAGTTAATCACTGTATGTACAGATATAAATATAACTGTAGATATAGCTATAGATGTAAGTACAGCTGATATAGCTGCAGATAATATACCTGCAGATATAACTTTAAGTATTGATAGAGATACAGTTATAGAAATAGTTCTCATTTGTCCACATGGGGTAAGATTGTCACTTCAAAAGTGATTATCATCTACAACCAGTGTTCACACTGCTGGCTGGCTAGACCTGCTGGACAATGTAAATACAAATGTAGATATAGATCTATAACTATAGGTATGCAAATATATCCAGCTATGGATATAGATTTGGATATAGATACTGATATATACATATAAGTATTAATATAGGTATTAATATAGACAAATACACACACACACACACACACACACACACACACACACACACACACACACACACACACACACACACACATATAGGTCTAATTTGATTCACTGAAAACTCAATTCACTAAATTTCAATTCACCCTCAAAAATTTGCTGAAAGCTCAAATCACTGAAAACTAATTTCACTGACTCGTATTTCACTGATCACTGAATGTAAGTACTGTTGGGCAAATAAAATGTATATGTCCTTTTCCCCACTGTAGTGCAATCTTGGAGTTAGTATATATAGTTAGGGTGGGTGTGAGTGACACAGCCCCTCACCTACTTAGCTTTTATATTTATGAATCTCATTTCACTGAAAGCTAACAATATAAAAGCACCCCCCGCAACTATATATACTAACTCCAGGATTGCACTACAGTGGAGAAAAGGGCATACATGACTTTATAGTATATTTTAGATAACTGTTAACAAGCATGTTTCCTGTATACAAAGTATCTGCCCAACAGTATTTGCATTCAGCGAAATGTAATTCAGTGAATTCAGCTTTCAGTGATTTGGTGTGAGTGTTTTGAAATTCAGCGAAATGAGTTTTCAGTGAATCAAAGTAGATCTATATATACATATATATATATATATATATATATATATATATATATATATATATATATATATATATAAATATATATGTGTGTGTGTGTGTGTGTGTATGTATATATATATATATATATATATATATATATATATATATATATATGTAGATTTAGCTATAGCTGTAAATGTAGAAGTACATATATACCTACAGTTACCAATACAGATATAGAAATTGATAATAGATAAAAGCTGATATAGATATTGCTAAAGGTATTGGTAAAGCAACAGCTATTGATATATATAGATGTATATTTAAAATAAATATAGATATGGGTACAGATATAGATGCCAGTATAACTATGAATATAGATAGATGTCAGTATAGCTATAGATTTAGATATATACCTATATGCAGTTACAGATACCGGTATAGACCGATCTACTTCAGAAGCTTGAAGTTTCAAAACTTCGAACTTCAAACAGCCGAGACCATAAGACTGAAGTTTTGAAACGTTGAAAAACCTAATAAAAATAAAAATAAAAAAACATTTTTTTTTCCACATTTTTGCAGGGGGCAAGATCCCCTGCTAATTAAATATATCAACTCTGAGATCGCACTACAGTGAGGAAAATAGTAAGTATCTTGTTCCGTGCTGTACGGCAATTTCCATTCCAAACATTCAAAGTTTCAAAACTTTGAACTTATGGTCTCGGCCTTTTGAAGTTCAAAGTTTTGAAACCTTGAACTTCTAAAGGGTATTTGTATAAACATGGAGGATTATGTTTGGGAATTTGATCATAACCATATTATTGTTATGTGTTTGAGACATGGATGCCAAGAAATTTACCTTGAGAGAGAAACTCGAGAAGTGAATCTTGGCATCCATGTGTGAAACACATAATAATTCTTTAGGGCCTGTGAGACATTATCATAGTGCTTTGTAGTACTTGGAATGTGATCTACTTGATTTCGCATGGACAGCATGTAAATATAATTGGAGGGAAAAAGTCAGGGGAGTTTTTAAATACTGCTCTAATTAAGTTAGTTATGGACTGACATCTGTAAAGTTCCATTGACAGCATATGGGGCAAGATATTTGGAGACTGTTCAGAGTGAAGGAACATCCCTTGGGTGAGACCAAACCATAACAGTGCTTAGGGTGTGGGTAGAGTGTCACTCTACAGAAGCGCATTACAAGGTTTAACTTTTTTCTGATTTTGGAGAGCAATCATGACGCTCTATGTACCACATAAATATAGATGTCAGTACAGATATAACTTTATATATAGCTATAGATAGATGTAGTTGTAGATGCAATGTAGACATACAGACATTCATGCAGTTAAAATTACAGATTCAGCTATAGATAAAATGATACATATAGATACAATTGTAGTGCTATATCTACACATAAATGTAGCCATATCTATTGATAAAAAGACAGGTGAGTCCTGTAGCTATGGCAGTACTGCCTATAAATTACCTTTCACAAATAAAACAGTTTTGTAAACCTTTTAACCTTCAAGAAGTGTCTCTCTTCCCTTTTTAAGAGTACTTACCTGTAGACTTAATTTGTATATGTACCCAAACAGAACACACATAGAGGGTGTATATTATTTCTTTGAGCTTTATTTATTTAAATGGGTGCTTTTATCAATAATATTTTGACTTTGTCAGATCTGTTTAGTTCATCTACGATACAGGTATCTACATAATAATGTCAGCTAAAGAAATGTTAAGACAATAGTGCTAAATATGATATTAAAGTTACCTTTTCCAGTGGTTTTGCATGCTGTTTTTATAGTTAATGGTATTCTACAGTCTCAGCAATTAGTAGCTGGTTTGTTTTTACATTTTATGGATATAGCTTCAGCTATATAAATATAGATACATACCTAGAATACTTACACTGTTTCTGTAGATGTAGATAATGTATAAATAAATGTATAAATATAGATATTGATATGAATAAGCAGGTTAAGACCATTTCTTAATTTTTCTTCAGAGGATACTTTCCAGGGAAAAGTTATTGTACTGTCACAAAACAGATTTTTTTAACATAGTTGTTTACTGCAGTTATCTGAAGATTTCAGTTGGTGAATACACAAAGTTTTGAATAAGAAAACAAGGCATTGAAGAATTAAATACCTTCGGCATACTAACATCATCAAGTAGTGAAGCACAAGCAAATGAAAAGTATGTTGCTCTTGTTAGAAATATCCCTAAGCCTCTTATACATTGCAGCTAGCATTTTTTATACAAAAGATGACATATGATACCTTAAAATTTAAAATGGGAACATCAGGTATCAGATCAACATTATTATTTAAGATGCTTAGTAAACTTTAATAAATATATTTTTTCATTATTCCTTCCATTGTGTTTATTACCTGATACATATTGTCAATCACTCATGCTTATGTTTTATACTCAGCAGTTAAAAGTACTGTCATTTTTCTATCTGTTATATATGTATATGTGGATCTATCATTTCTAAGTTGTAACCATTAAGTAAATAATGAAATACATACAGGGGATTTAAACAGATAACACAAGATGGTCAAAGTGAAAGAACAGGTCTTTCTGATACTGGCCTTTTCTAAACAGGGTCACAAGTAACATTAGTGTTATCTTAAGAATTATTAGTTGAGGTATTTGCATAAATTCTGAAATGTGAACATTGTAATGGGTGTAACAGGGAGAATTTAATACTTTACTGAGCATGTCATATTTTCTTTTGGTTACATTCTATCATTTTCTGATTTCTGTACTGAATATGTAAATACTGAATAAATATAATATGTGGGTCACTGATATTATAATAGTTTATTAATACTTTAATATGTGCATTATATAATTTCTATTAATTGTATTGTGTTGTTTATACAATTGTGTTGATGTCACTGAATGTATAAATTTTTAATGACTGAAATATGGGGGTCAGGGATGCTTAGGGCTTTAATGTGCACACTATGTAATTTGATATGATTATATAGAAACTTTCATTGCATTGTAAGTTACCACACTATACTGTTGTTTGGATAGTGATAGCTGTTCCATGTGTATTGTAAAGAACTATAATAATATAATTGCAGCATGTTTGTTTCAAACTTAGTAAACATCAGAGTGATATGAATAAATTTAATTGTTCAATTAAGGTGATAGTTTTTATTGTTTTTCCAATTATTTAATAACCATTATTCAAGAAGAAGCATGTATAATGAGGTACAAGATCTGTTTATTTTCTTAAAAAAATACATTTTTGCATGCTACAATGAATTAGAAGTTCCTAAATTTTGTATTACAAGTAAGTGAATGAGATTTAATATATGTATAGTGAAAGGTTACATGAAAAGATATTAAAAATTTGCTGGCAAGTTCCCGGAGTCCAGATGATGCCCCCATTTCAAGGGTCTTCTATTTTTCTAAAATATATTAATTACTTAATTTAATTATGATTGTTAGCTGGGGTAGAACAGTGTCCTATGTAGATCATTTTCAGGTTAACCCTTGTGGAACCAGAACTTGATAAATGCAAGCAGGTTATACCAACAAAGGAAATATAAACTAGTAATAATGAGACACATGACTTTATAGAATAGATAACTGTTAACAATCATGTTTCCTGTATAAAAAGTATTCATGGTAGGAGTAGAAGAAGTTATTTTAGAGTAGGAAAGGACATGGAGAGGTGTAGGAGGGGTGAAAGAGGTAGCTGGTGATAAAACAAGACAGCAACGCATGCCAAGAAGGGGTTTAATTGGAGTAAAGGGGAAGGTAAAGAAGTATAGATTGGTTACTAAGTGAGGAATTTAAGGGGCATAGGAGGATACGTCATAAGTGAATGGCATATGCTGTTTGAAGCAAACATATAAAAGTCGTGTTTATTAGAGGTAGTAGAGTGGTTGAGTTAATCAGTCATAACACACATCCATGTCAGGGTATGCATGAATTAAACACAAGATATGCACCTTATGCTGATGGCTGTGAAACTGGATGCACAGTCATGATTAGGACAATATCACTTACCTGAAAAACTGGTAATCTTTTCAGAGAAATTGTCTTATTTGCATGTGTCCTTTTGTATTCATGTACAGTAAGCTAATACAGATCTCATTATCATACAATACTCTCAAGTTATGCCAGAAATAGTTTTCCATGTGATTGGACAGGCCAGCCACAGGCTTTGGACATTTTTGATGGAGATGCACAGGTTGTAGAAGTCTTGGCCAGGAAGCATTGATTGCACATTCTGTGCATCACTGTAGATACTGTTAGCATGATCTCCTTTGTGGTCATGGTGGTAGTGTTGACATCACAGCAATGAAGATATGGGAACACCTGTAGTCAAATCTGCCAACATTCAGACCACTGTAAATACATATAACAGTTTTCTATAAATAACACTAAAAGTGAGCCAGATGCCCACATATGCTTTTCTCATAACAAGTCATAAGCACATGTCTGCATTGTTTGAAATACATGTAGACTTCAATGAATTATATATGCATTGGGGTACATGTACAGAAAAAGAAGTTCTGTACACTTTAGTAATTTGTTCTGTGAGAAAGAAACACCAGCCATTCAGATAGGCAGACACACACACACACACACACACACACACACACACACACACACACACACACACACACACACACACACACACACACCACTGTGTCACTATATGCCATGTACGGCAGGACTGAGTGTCTAATGTGACAACGCTCTAAAATGAATGTATTTCTGAGACTGAGACCAAATACAATTTGAAATAGCATCTCAGTGGCAAAAATAAAACCAACAAAAATAAAATGTTATTCACTCCAGCAAAAGAATGAAGGCTATTACCTAATTTTGTGATGCTGCAGATGACTATTACCAAATTTATAGGCTGGCTTACCCTTACAGATGCTACCTGTTGTTCTTGGTGTGGTTTGTGCTCTTGAAAAAAGGGTATCAACAACTTGTTAGATACTGATTCAGGGTCTTGGTTGGGCTGGTTTGTGCCTGCATTTAAATTGGAATCTGTGTGCTGAGAGACAGCCTTACAAGACTATCTGCAAATATATAGAGCTGAGTATATTTTTCTGTATTATTCTGTATTATAGAGCTAAATTGTTGCTTAGATATCTGTTGTCTTACTGTTCTGCAAATATACAGAGATCAGTATATATTTTTTGGTTTTATAATTTGCACTGTGATTCCTCACATCTCTGTTGAAACTGTCTTCCCCACCCCCTCCTCCCTGTTCTTGGTTGTAGTTTAAATTTGGTGGCTTTTACAGTGCCCGCCCCACTGTAGATTTGATCTAGGACACTCCCCCAGTCCCATCTCTTTACTGCATTCTACCTAATAAACCCTTTCTGCACTTGCTTTTAGTCCTTTTTAATTTAATTACATTTTTTCAAACTGTGTGTGGACTAATATTGCTACATACTCAAGTGTGCCAGCTTGCACTGCATGTGAATTGTTTTTACTACTGTTTATGCTACCTTTCTGAAAAAAAACAAAAAAAAACTGTAAGCCTGTTTCCTACCTTTCCTGTAATTAGTATTCCAGATACAGATTTGCTGTATCCAGGACTGTTTGTAAGCTTCTGAGCCTCCCAAGCCTTTCTGTGTTGGAGGGAAGCCTTCTAGCTTATCAGTGGGAGTGGTAAGCATTAGATAACCTGTCTACCACATAAGGAGTGGTTCTGGCCCAGAATTTGTAGTTATTGGCCGTTTGGGCAGTCTTCCATCTCTCTCAACTTTCTGATTTGAAGGCCTGCATTTGCACTTGTTTCTGTCCTGTAACTCCTGGGCCCATCTCATTTGCTCACTCAAAAAAAAAAAAAAAAAAACATTTTATCTGCTTTTACTGTATTTGTGTTGCTTCCTACTTTATTTTGCTTTTGTGTCATCTTAAAAGTACTCAGTTGTATTTATTACTGCTTGGTGTAACTCATTCTAAGCCTTTTAGTTTAAGCACTTGGGCTTCAGACCAATTGTTTTACATTAAGAAGGTTTGTGGACTGCACTGTAGTGGCAGAACAGGTAGCTTACATCCTTCTAAGTTGGGAACTGCTGATTGAGGGCTCAGTGTCTGTTATTATAAAAGTGTATTAATTCTGGTTTAAGCACTTGGGCTTCAGGCTAGTTATTTTACATTAAGAGGGTTCGTGGTCTGCACTCTTGTGGGAGGAGAGGCTGGACTCTGCCCTTCTGAGCTGGGAATTTCTGGTTAAAGGCTTATAGTGCCTGCATATTTGAACTGCTTCTTACTGAAATTGGTACACCTTGTTTGCTGCAGCATAGACTAGATCCAGGCCTGCTGAATCTAGCTTTGTTTGGATAACTTGAGCACTAATCCAGGCATTCTTTAAAGTATTCAGTTGTATTTATTACTGCTTGGTAGTAACTTGATTAAAGTGTAGCTATCATTCTAAGTCTTTTGGATTAAGCACTTGGGCTTCAGACCAGTTGTTTTACATTAAGAAGGTTTGTGGCCTGCACTGTGGTGGCAGGACAGGTAGCGTACATCCTTCAAATTTTGGAACTGCTGATTGAGGGCTCAGTGTCTGTTATTCTAAAAGTGTATTAGTTCTGGTTTAAGCACTTGGGCTTCAGGCCAGTTATTTTACATTAAGAAGGTTTGTGGTCTGCACTCTTGTCGGGGGAGAGGCTGGACTCTGCCCTTCTGAGCTGGGAATTTCTGGTTAAAGGCTTATAGTGCCTGCATATTTGAACTGTTTCTTACTGAAATTGGTACACCTTGTTTGCTGTAGCATAGACTAGATCCAGGCCTGCTGAATCTAGCTTTGTTTGTATGCTTGTTATTTCCCTGAAACACTAATTCCACCTAAAACATGGTTTTTCAGCGCTTCTGTGGATCCCTAGTGATATATGCATTGCTTACTGTACTTATTTCCTTGTTTCACTTGAAAGAAAGTTACTGTTTGTCGTTTTTGCATTTAAGTTACCTGTAACACATTGCATTTAAGTTACCTGGCACTTGCTCACTAAAGCAATTATATAAGTCAGCACTAAAAAATTAAAAGCACTACACCCTCACAAACTCCCCTTGAGTACCTTGTTCCCCATTGGCCCTTTTTTCAATTATAAAGGAATTCCCAATACTATTCTAGCATGTCTAAAGGTCAGTTGTCAATCTCCTCTCCGGTCCAGCTGGTGAATCTGGGAATCTTGAGGCAATGTTACAACTGCCTCATGTACACAGACAACCCTCTCCTCCTCCCAACAAATTCCAACTCATGTGAGAGATGCAACCATATAGCCAAACTAGAGGCTAAGCTCTCTCAACTCAGTACTGGCGTAACCAGTCAGGAGGAGAAGGAAACCACACTCACTACAATTCCAGTCTCACATAGACCTACCACGACAGCAAACCAAACACATAAACACACAAAAACATACTCAGAGGCTCTAAATAAAAATCTGCCTAAGCAGCAGAGACCTCCAAAGCAGACAGCCAAGCAACCGCTACCCCAAAACAAAACACATGCAACACATAGCTCACAAAGCCAGTGTGCCGAACAGTCACAGCCCTTAAGGCTAAACAACACACCTGACGCACTTGTAATAGGAGACTCTATCATCAGGCACACTGACGTCCCGCTCACCAGGCTGAACAAGGAGAAGATCACGGTTAGCTGCCTGTCGGGTGCTAGGATCTGCCACATAACACAAACACTCAGGTCACTCTAAGGCAAGTGCAAATATGACTCAGTCATTGTCCATCCTGGTGTGAATGATCTGAGATGTACCTCCCTGGACTACATGAAAAGAGACATAGAGGAGCTCTCTGAGCATGTAGCCCAGGCCAGTATGACCCTGACCTTGAGTAGCATCAAAGGGGATCAAATACCTGTCAGCCTGGGATGACATGCTCGACAAGCCACAATGCTTTGCTAGGGACGGCTTGCACCTGTCACCCCTGGGCTTTCGGATATTGGCAAAGGCTCTTGCTACCCTCATAGTGCCTTTTTTAGGCAAGGCTCAAAAGACAAACCCACCTCCATAGGTATCACAAGGGATAAGAAACTAAGAGTAATGCTACTCAATGCCAGAAGTCTAAACCTCAAGATGCACGCACTCGAAACTCTCCTTAGCATGGAGAACATCGATATCTGTGCAGTAACAGAAACCTGGTTCAAGGCTCCCGAGAGCACCCCAGCACTACCAGGTTATACCTCATACCATGCTTTTCGGCCCCAAAATTTGGACCAAACCACAAATGGCAGGGGAGTATCAATATTCGTCAAAGATACCCACACCTCCAGGTTGGTGGCACAGCACGAAGCATCAGAAACTATCCATGTGCAACTAACAGTGGGTAAAGCTGCAATCCAGTTTATAGCCTGCTACAGACCACCCTCCCAAACCCAGGAACCCCACTCGGCCTTCCTGAGAACACTGGAAAATATGAAGGTCTCTCCAAACACCATTATATTGGGCGACTTCAACTACCCAAACATAAACTGGGAACATTACTCTAGCTCCAACACCCTAGCCCAAAGGTTCCTAGAATCTATAAACTCAAATGCTATGGAACAACTTGTTACCACTCCCACAAGAGGGGAAAACATACTGGACCTGATCATCACCAACATGGGGACTCTATGCTCCAGACCAGAAGTGTATCCCTCACTGGTAAGATCAGACCATAAACTAATCTCACTGGATATTCACATCCCGACCCCACCCCCTGCCCAGAAAACCACAGTGAAAAACTTCTCTAAAGCAAATTTCACACTCCTCAAAACAGAGGTGGAATCCTTCAGAGCCCCAGGGCCTGTGGAAAATACGGCCCAGACCGCAGAATCCTTTATAAATGCATTCTGTGAACACCTTCAGGAATGCATGGATCATGCAATCCCAAATAAAACCAAGACCCAATCCTCCAAAGGCAGACGTCCTGTCTGGTGGACCCCAGCCATAAACAAACTATACAATAGAAGGAGGAAGCTACTACATGATAGAGCAAAATCCCAAAAAGGGAAGGCATCTCTGATCAGTATTAGCAAAAAACTACGGGCACTCATAAAATCGTCTAAGGCCAGCTTTGAGAGAAAAATTGCACAGGACACTTAGGATAATCACAAGCCTTTCTTTAGTTATGTTAGAAATCTGGGTGGGAATTCCCAGATATGCTCAGAATTAGTCCAGAATGACAAAAAATACACCGAACTCACAGACATTCCCAATATCCTAGCTGACAGGTTCAGTGCAAACCCCCCCCCCTCCCCACCAAAAGGGCAAATATCTATCCCAGCAGAGTGCTGCCCCCCTGACATCTCAGATGCTCAGGTAAGAGCCGCCCTCTCCAAAGCAAAAAACACAGCATCAGTGGGACCAGACAGTGTCCCGGGCTGCGTCCTACATGAACTCCAAGAAGAGCTAAACCCAAACATGAAACTACTGTTCAATCTCAGCCTTACTACAGGATATGTACCCAAAGAGTGGCATACAGCAACAGTGGTCCCTCTCCCCAAAGGTGGTGCCTCAACGGATCCTGGAAACTATCACCTCATAAGCCTGACTAGCTTGGTCTGCAAAGCTATGGAAAGGATCATCATGGACCTCATAAATAAAGGTTTTGGGGACCTACAGACACTGGATCCTACCCAGTTTGGCTTTGTTAAGGGCAGATCCTGCCTCTTAAACCTGGTTGATTTCTTTGAAACAGTCACCAAGGCCATTGATGAGGGGAAGGTGGTCCATACAGCCTACCTGGACCTCACAAAAGCCTTCGATACAATACCCCACTCGGGCATTATAGATAAGCTCACCAGCTTAAATATAAACCCCTATATCACTAGATGGGTTGCAAACTGGCTCAAGGACAGAACCCACATGGTTAGAATTGCTGGAGCCATGTGAAACTCCAAACCAGTTACAAGTGGCGTCCCACTAGGTTCAGTCCTGGGACCTCTCTTGTTCGGTATATATTTCTCGGAGGTACATGCCAACATGGAAGGACTGTGGCTGACCAAGTTCGCAGATGACTGCAAACTGGGTGCCATAATCAACTCTCCAGCCGACACAAGCATCCTCCAAAAGGGCCTCATAGAAACAGACAACTGGTGCCAGAGCCATGGCCTCAAGCTAAACGCCAAAAAGTGTATAGTCATCCCCTTTGGCAAAAACAAAGTGCCCACAAATTACCACATAGGTGGTAATCCATTAAGTACAGAAGAAGTAATTAGGGACTTGGGGACCCAAGTTGATAGCAATCTCTCATTTGACAACCACGTGGCCAAAGTGGTTAGAAAAACATTTTATATAGCCCACCTAATCATGAAAGGATTCACATCTAGATCAGGGGAGGTCATCGTGCCTCTTTACTCATCCCTCATCAGGCCCATAATTGAGTACAATGCCCCTTTTGGGATGTACCTTACCAGACATCTGCAGCAACTGGAAAGACCCCAAAAGTACCTCACCAAGAGGATCAAAGTGCTCAAACAGATGCCATATGCTGCCCGGTTAAAGAAACTCCAGCTCTACTCAGTGGCATACCATCTGCTCAGAGGCGATCTGTGCCTGACGTATAAAGCCATGTCCAAACTGGAATTAATGGACATGCTGCACCTCAGAAAATCCAAATCCCATCGAGCTACGCGCTCGAGAGACTTGAACCTCAGCACTGAAATAAATAGGACATGCTGGAGGGACAGATTTATAACCCAGCGGCTCCCTTCACTCTGGAATAAAATCCCAGTCCAGGTTAGGCAGAGTCCCTCATTGACTCTCTTCAAGAGGAATCTTGATGAGTGGATGGGAGATCGTAGGTTTACCCCGGGTATCACTTCTGTGTCACTGTTAGACAGAGGCACAGTATACTAACCTTGAAAAAGGGCATAGCAAAATTAATTTAAAATGGGTGGCGAAAGCCAAACACACTCTGGCTAGGCTTATAAATGCCCTAGGGCAGATAGCCTAGTATGAACCTATGAACCTATGAACCTATTGTTAACAATTTTATCTTGAAAGCTAAACACTTCAGAATACTGTATAAAGATACAGCTCACCGAAAGAACTTTGGGAGCATATGGTTTCAATATTTAAAGCTATCTTTTTATAGCTATATTCTGACCATTTCCACCAGACTGTAAACCCCCCTCTTTAGCAGAGGAATTCTAAGCACTGTGGTTAGATCCTAACTGACAAATATATCTACTTTTTCCTCTGGACATTGAGCATAATGCTCAACAGTCTCCTGTATTTCCCCTGAGGTAAGAGAGCTGCGGCCCATTAATTCTCCTAGCAGCGAGGAGGAGATCAAACCAGGAATGGTACTTTCATCCACTCAGGGGCAGGGTTTCCTCTTTATGATCCACACTCCAGTCATCCATACAAATGAACAGTATGTATTGTTCTAGGAGGATATGCCATGGATGTTGAATGGCACCGTCTTTAGCATCCATTAGTGATGTGTATCTAAACAACCTCTGTTTCTGATGCAAACATGTCATGCATGTTTCTCTAGTTTCCATTTTGAAAATTGGTGCACTTTGTGTGCCCTGGACATGTTTTTATTTTATTTATTTTTTATTTTTTATTGATCCTTTATTAACCAAGTTAGTCCCACAAGGATAGTAACCTCTTTTCAAGGAGACCTGAGGTGATATTTATACTACTAAGGGAAATCTGGCTAAAGCACCAGGCAACTTCCCCCACTCATCATATTTGTGAGTGGGTCCCATTTTTGAGGAGCACTTCCTGTTTCCATTCCAGGTGCAGAGGCTGTCCAGAGAAAGGGGGGCAGACAGAGAGAGAAGGAAATGGAGTAGTGAAAGAAATAAAGGAGAAAGCAAATATCAAGACCAAAAAAATGTTTGCATGATTCTGAGGCAATTTTTCAAAGAAACCTGTTTGATGGAGATGACTCAGTAAATGATGAATGTATAATTACAACTCTCCAGTTGGGAGAGTTGCAAAATGATTTCCTTACAGAAATGGTGGTGAAAAGTGAGCTCAGGGGGGCATTATGGAGGAAATTCAAAAGGAGGATGCAGAGACAATCCTGAAGAATAGTGATGAGATGGAAAAGAAAACCTATGCAGAAAAAGTAAAAGAAGGAAAAGTGGAGTAACAGAAAAGAAGGCAGAAGAAAATGAAAAATGGAAATGCGTGGTAAGGATTGAAAGTTAAGAAGACAAAGAAATAGACAGGTATGAAGCATGGAACAATTTAATAGCTCATTTGGGTATAAAAGCAAATGAGGTAAGAGTATTTATTCTTATTAACAAAGAGACATTTTGTGACATTATATTTGCAACTGTTTTTCAATAGAAAATTTCCTTGCAGAATATGAAAAAAAAAAGACTGTTACCCATGGAATCTTTATGTGATAAAACATTTAACAGGGAAACAAAAAGATGATTCATGTACAATGTCAAACAGAGGTACAAAGTAAAACTTTGAAAGGACATTTGAAAATGTATGTAAAGAAGTACTGGGCATTGCAAAAGTTTATGACTAAAGGGGTTTATTGACTGGTGGCTGGGATTGTAATATTGTGTTACAAATAGAGAAAAAATATACATATACCAAGCATGATAAATTTAGAGGGAATATGGGTTTGTTACATTTGTGGGGAAATGGGACATGATGCAAAAAAAAATGTGAAATGAAATGTTATAACTGTAACAAAAGTGGATGGATTGCAATAATGAAAATAACAGAAAAAAGGAAGAAAATGAACAAATAAAAAATATTTTAGAAGTAGTAGATATAGAAGAAAAACTGGATGCAAAAAAAATAAATAAATAAATACTAAAGAGGACATAGAAGAAGGTTCTGAAATAAGCAATGAAGAACACATAAACTGGAAGGTAGTAAAAGGGAGGAAAATAATTCCATTGGTAAATGGGTAAAGGTCAAAAAAAGAAAATTTAAAGGGATAAGTACAAAAGAAAAAAGAAAGGCAGTGGGTGAAAAAGAATCTATACAGCTAAAGATTGTCATTTGGTATTATGGTTAAGGTGGTTGACTCACAGACAAATGGTAGAGTGTTTGATTCTCATCTTTGGGGAAGGAAATTGGTTAGGCTTAAAATGGCTTTTTAAGAAATCTAGCCATGAATTTATGAAACCATGAATCTAAGGAAAATGGAAAATGAACATTTTAGAGTGCTTTCTGTAAATGTGAATAGTATTAAGAATATAGTAAGAAGAATAGGAATTTTGGAGTGGTGTAATACATGTGATGTAGATGTAATTATATTAGAAGACACAAGCTTTTCAACAAATAAAGAGAGATTACAAATAGAGAAACTATTGGGAGGAAAAATAATCTGGATCATGGGAAATGAGAGAGGTTCTGGAATAGCCATATTCTGCAGAAGATTAACTATTGTAGATTTAAAATGGAAAGAACAAGTCAACAGAATAATACAATTGCATGCTTATACTAACTATAAAGAAAGGGAAAATGTATTTGTTCAGATTTTAGACTATGTAGTGATAAATATGAATATTATAATAACTGGAGACTTTAATTATGATATAAGAGTCAAGTGTAAAAAGAAAGGAACTAATATAAGAAAAAATGTTAGACATTATAAGATGTAGTAAGTTAAAACACTGGGATAAAAATTCATGTACTTACAAAAGGGTTCTGTATAGAATTGAAATAGATTATTTCATAGCATCAGAAGGTTTAGTTATAGGAGAAGGGGAGGTAGTTGAAACAAGATTTTCTGATGATCTTGCAATACATCTAGGGATACAAGAAAACAAGGAATATATAAAAACAGACAAAGAAATGGAAAGGATAAACGAGAAAGCATGGAATGAAGAAGGAAAGAGATTAGTAAGACAATTATGCATACATACATATAAATACATACAAATGTTTCAAGCACGGGCATTAATGCCCTTTTAGCTTGCCAATATACCAAAACACTTGTTCCCATAATAAATGTCCAGGCTGTTTTTAAAAATATCTAAACTAGTACTTTCTTTAATGTAATTTGGTAGTCTGTTCCAAGCATCAGCTACTCTGTCAGAGAACCAATTAGTACAATTATGGAAAGATCATATTAATATGAGAACATTTTATAAAAATTGGTCTGAATGGTGGGGTGATATTTAAAGAAAAATATGATTTTTTTTTACAGTGGCAATATGATGTGAGAAAACTAGAGAAAGAAAAATATGAAAGAACATATAATGATGCATAGGAAGATTTAGAAAATAATGACAGAAAGTACTCTGACAAAAAGAAAAGAATTATATGAAAGAGATCAAGAAAAAAAATGCAAGAATTGTTATATACGCAAATATATATTTTTCAAGGAAAAACAGAAGAGCTATCAAGTTACTTAAGCAGATTAGGAAAGAAAATTGTAGTATAAAGAGAGTAATAAAAATGTAAAAGTAGAAATAGCAAGAACTCAGGAAAAGATTATGAATAATGTAGTACAATATGTACAAGAAATATTTAAAGAAAAAAAACTAAGGCAGTGAAAAAATATGGAAAGTAAAAAAAGTTAACAGAAAAAGAGAACAAAAAGTTGGAAAATAAGATTTCTTTAAATTATCTAGATAATTTATGGGGACAAGTAAATATAGATTCATCTTCTGGCCCAGATGGAATAGGGTATGAAATGTATAAAAATAAAGGAATTGGTAAAAAAAAATATTTTTTAAAGATTTTGAATGAATGGTTAAATGAGAATTGTGTAGTAGAATGCTTAAATTCATATGGAAGAAGGAAGATAGAAGAGAATAAAAAAAAATGGAGACCAGTAGTATTGAATGATAATGATTATAAGATCTTTATGAAAATAGTAAAAAAGAGAATTGAAACTAAAATGGGTAATATTATGGAAGATAGCATATATAGTATAAAGGGGAAGGGTTGTCAAGAATTATTAATTATAGAGAAATTGTGGATGATATTAGGAACAGAAAAGAAGAAGTGAAAATCATGGCAGGAGATTTTAATAATCATTTGACATAATTGGACATGAAATTGTATGGGTAATAATGAAAGCCAAGAGGTACATATGAAGAGTAGTGTAAGACAGGGATGTCCATTGGGTTGTATACTATTTGCATTAGTTGTGAATGTGATAGTATGTGAAATAAATTGTGAAATGAAGGAGGAGGGGTATAAAAGACCTGAAGGATTAAGATTTCCTGCTATATTAAAATATGCAGATAATTATAAGAATTGACAAAAACAAAATTTGGATAAAAGAAGTAATTTGCACAAATGTGTGTTTAGAGATGATAGCTCAAGCTCAATGCAAAAAGTGCAGTGGCATCCCCTTTGGTAAAAACTCTGTACCCATGAACTACCACATAGACAGCAATCTACTTAACACCGAATGTGTGATAAGACACCTTGGGACCCAGGTGGACAGTAGTCTCTCCTTTGATAGTCACATCACCACAGTAGTCAGGAAGTCCTTCTACGTGGCACACCTCATCATAAAAGGGTTCTCATCAAGGAAAAAAAAAGGTCATTGTTCCTCTTTACTCGACACTCATTAGACCCATTATAGAGTACAACACCCCTTTTGGAATGTACCTCACAAGACATCTGCAGCAGCTGGAAAGGCCACAGAAGTTCATCACAAAGAGGATTACTGGCCTCAAACAAATGCCCTACACTGACCGTCTCAAAAAACTCCAGCTTTACTCCATAGCATATCGCCTACTCCGAGGTGATCTCTGCCTAACATATAAAGCTATATCAATCCCAGAGATGTTGGACATGCTACACCTAAAGAAATCCCAATCCCTCCGAGCTACATGATCTAGGGACCTAAACCTTGTCACCACAATAAACAGGACATGCTGGAGGGATAGATTCCTGTCCCAGAGACTTCCCATACTCTGGAACAGGCTACCCATCTATGTCAAGCAAAGTTCTTCATTAGCACTCTTCAAGAAAAATCTTGATGAGTGGATGGGAAATAGGAAATACACCCCGGGGATCACTTCTGTGTCTCTGCTTGACAGTGGCACAGGAAAATAACTTTCTTGGGTGGCATAAGCCAGGGAACTTTGTTGGCTAGGCTTACGTAGGCCCTTGGGTCAATAGCCTAGTACCTACATATGAACCTATAGGAATGGCTTTAAATAAAAAGAAAAGTAAAGGTTTAGGTGATGTAGTAAAAATTAGGGTATATATTTTGCAATGAATGAAATTTCTCTGTTTGGTATAAAATCTGGGAATAAAGATTTAAACAAAATTCAATGGGAAAAAGGCAATAGAAGAAATAATGCAAACATATCTTTTCTGGAGAATATATAAATTATCACTCAGAAAAAAAGCTCTTTGATAAATTCGGTACTGATGGGAAAATAGCATACTTAGCAAGTGTATTTATGTTGCCAGCGATATTTAAAAATAATTATTGCAGATATTTTTTCAGGGCAGCCACGGTGGTGCAGCAGTTAGTGTTGCTGCCTCACAGCAAGAGGTTCTGTGGTTCGATTCTCGGCTGGGGTGCCTTCTGTGTGGAGTCTGCATTTCCTCCCTGTGGTCGCATGGGTTTCCTCCGTGTGCTCCAGTTTCTTCCCAAAGACATGCAGTAGGTGGATTGGACACTCTAAATTGGCCCTTGGTATGAGTGTGTGCCTTCTGTGGAAGGTCGGGCACTGGGCTGGCAACTCAACACCATAAAACTCCACTGCCAATCATGAGCTGACAGATGATCCACTGTGGCGACCCCTAACCGGGAAGAAGAAGATTGCAGATATTTTTCTCATTTATATGGGCCTCTAGATTAAACCCAGTAAAATGAGTTTTGTATGTAAATAAAGGAGGAGGAGGTTTAGGGTGAAAGAACCCAGTAGTATGCATTGCTTCATTAAATTTGTACAAAGTGTTAAAGTGGATAAATAAAAAGATTAGATATTAAGAGTAAAACTGTATAAATATAAGCATGATAAATTTGGGGTTACAGGAAAAAAAGAATAAAAAAAAAAGTGTATATAAATGGAGGAAGAAAATGTTACCAAGAAAAATATTTTGGCAGAAAATAAAAATAGATTATTTTAAAAAGATAGAAAAGTATGGTATAAGAATGTAATAACTAAACAGCACTATGAAAATGAATGGTAAAATCTAACAAATACAACAACTTAAAGCTATAAAAATAAGAAGCAAATAATGTAATCAGAAAGTAGAATGTCAAGACTTTTTTGTGGAGACTAGTAACAGATAAATTGCCAGTAAAAGGAAATATGCCATATAAAAAGAAAAGTGGTAGAATATGTTTACATTGTCAAGAAGAAACTATGGAACATGTGTTTTTGAAATGTAAGAGTAATAAAGTTATGGGGAAAAAATAAAGAATATTTTTGGATGATATAAAAGAAGTGGATAAAATAAACATGGACATGATTACATATAGATATTATGAGAACAGAAGTAAAGAATATGTTCAAAGACTACATAAAAATAATTTATGTTATATGGATTATACAGAATGAAAGAATAATTAAATTATATTTAATGGTAAATGTATTTTAGCAACAATATTAAGTAAAATCAAATGGTGGTTATGGAAAAAAAGTAGGATGTCTAATGAAAATTTAACACGATTGTATAAGAAATTATGAATATGTGTAAACAGATGTGTATATTTATATATTTGTAATGTGTACATATTTGTAAATATTCTGTAAATAACAGTTATTGTGTATAAAAATAAAGGACCCCTACTTATTTCCATAAGTGCAATGGGATATTTTACATTGACTTGAGCTACCATGCAGATGGAGCCTCAGTTTAATGTATCATCTGAAGGATGGCATACTTAGGAGAGCAGCACCCTTCCCCCCTTACTCATGCTGCATTGCTGTCTCAGTAATTAATCTACCTGATATGGGAATAGAACCCACAGCCTTCTGCACCAAAAGTGAATATGCTACCTACTGTGTCACTGCCACATGTGCTGCACTCTAGACCCAGAGAGAGAGAGAAAAGCTGCTTTAGCTCCTTCACTCATTTCTCTCTCCAGCTAGACCAAGCAGATGGCCAAGGCATTAACAAAACTTGGGTTACTTGGGTTATAGTCAGTGCTTTAACACTGTACACTAATGGACCTGACTTTAGAGAGAGAGATTTAGGTTAGTAAGTATTTTGGTTAAGGTTTACCAATATTTAGGGAGAAGTTGTAACCTGCTGAGGTATAGTGGCTCATTCACCGGAGTAGCCCTGAAAATATGAGCTAAGTTTAGAAGTTTCCTTTTTGTGTTTTATTGTCTACTGTTTACTGCCTGTTTTCATGAATCTCCAGGGTCTTTCAGCATCTCCAACAGCAGATGAACAATTTGTGTTTTTGTTGTCTCTTTTTCTTTTCTCCTTTTATGCACATATTTATTATTTATTTCTTCAATTTATTATTTATTTCTTCATCCAGTTTTCTTTTCTTCCTTCGTCAATAAATACCTCACATCTCTTGTGATACTTTTTTTGATGAAGTATAAGAATATATTTGCATCTCTAGATAAAACATTTATTAGGAACACTGAATAATACATCTGATAGGGAATGACTTAGCTGTATGTGCTTGTATGACAATACTGAAAGTTTGAGGTGTGGCTGGTTTAGTACCAAAACACTTAATTCAAGGATAAAGTGGGTGAGTCACTATTTTCTATTCTTCCTAAGATGCTGCAGGCTTGGAGTTGACTGCGTTAAGTAGGGAGCCTGGGTGACACAGAACTCTACATGACTGGTAGGCTTTACTCCCACAAAAAACTTTTTTAAGGTTTAATATAAGCAGCCTTCCCTCAGCAGGGCTGCTTTTGTTTTGTGTTGTTTCACCTTTATTTTTGGTAGTGAGGCTTTTGAGCAATCATGTTCATTAAGGGGGTTTTCTCTGCTTTCATATGCATACCTCCCAAGTGTCCCTGATTTTACCACTTGTTCTGTTTTTTGTTTGAGATTTAGAGTAATATTTTAAACTGTCCCTGATTTTGGTTCTTTGTCCCTGATTCTAGGGCAAAGAAAAGCTATGCTCATATTTAATCTCTAATATAGAGCATGAGAAGCTCTTGTTTCATATTCCAGTTCCAATAAAATATCTTTGATAAATTAGAGAATGTGTCATGGTTTGATATACTTGTAAATGAATAATAATTTGCAGAGTTTCGTGTTAATCAATCAATAGAGCTTTGTGATCACAAAGTAAAACAAAAAGAAGAAGAAAAGGTAAACTTAATCCTGCATTGCAAAGCTACAACTTGATTACTTCCAGCATAGCAAGTACAGAAACAGAAAAAATAATTTGCTTCTAAAATCAAATATTGCATGTTACTGCTAAATTCATCATATCATGGAATATTTACATTCAGACTGTAAGATCTGGGAACTGTCTTTCATTTTAAAAGCAATGTGAATAACTTCCAGACTCTGTCTTAAGGAAGTGTTAGGCTTCCACTAAAAATAAATACATCAATTCCCTGGCTATTAGACATATGATAAGTATTTTTAAAACACACATTTCAAAGCTCATTGAAAGGTCCCTTAGAAAAACTCTTGTTGGATTTCATGACTAAATGATTCATGATTAGGCATATTGAAAAAAATAGACTTCAGTTTTCTAACAGAGGAAGAGACACATCAATCGTTTTTGAGAAATACCTTTTTTTCTCTCTAAAGAATTGTAAAAACATACTAAAATAGAACACTTTAGTCAGCATGGAAGTACATAAAATGTTCGTCCTTAGGTCTTCTGCTCTTTATTTCATTTATGCAGTTGATATGAAAAATAAGTACTTACGTATTATCGCAACCAGATTTTCGTGGTTGCGGTAATATGTTTGTTTGCCTAAAAATGGATAGTGGGAGTTATGTTAAGGTGGAATTTGAGGTTTTCAGTGGGTATGACTTAGTTTGTCCTTAAATTTGGTAAGGTGAATCAACGTGGAGATGTGAATCTTGGACTGAGTACTGTAAAGTTGGTTACACTGACGTTGTGCTGCAGGAAATGAAAGTCAGACACCTGGGAAAATGTTTGGTTGAACTTCTGCTGTCCTGCAACATGGATTACTTATAAGTTGTACAATACTTTCTTCAGAGAATAAGGCACGGAGACCTGCAAATCTTTTTTTTTTTGGTAAATTGTTGGATTTATTGTTTACAAACTGTTGAATAGAACTGAAATTAAAGAGAATAAGTAAGGGAATATGATTGCACACACTTTATAAAAGTACTTGTACAACGAAGGCTGTTCTGTTAAGTGGTAGTCCGATAATTTTTTGGAGTCATTGCCAATAATGGTTTATTTTTTGTATTCAGATGGTGTTATCCTTGTGGATACTACTTACTGTTGTACTGTTTAGTGGATGCTTTATGGCAGCATACTTGTGGATTGCTCAGTCGCTGGTTTACTGTTTGGAATGTGCCTAACACAAAACCGGACTTGGAATGTGGTATGAATGACTTGATTTTGGGAATGGCATACCTTCAAAGAAATACTCATTTTTCAAATATTACACTGTTATTCCTACCTAAACAAAGTTTTTGTTTTAAAGATAACTTTCCCTGTGTGATTCTGCATACATTTCTGGTTTAAATTACCCATGGGAAAGAAAGCGGTATTATTGCAAAAATCCGGTTGCGATAATACGTAAGTACCGAAAAATATTAATGTACTTGTTGTTGTTGTGTCTTTCAGCTTTTCCCGGTTAGGGGTCGCCACAGCGGAACTCCAGCCCGCTAATGATTGGCAGTAGATTTTTAAGTGCTGAGTTGCCAGCTCTAACGCACAACCTTCAACGAAGATATGCTCATTCACGCATGTCTCCGCACAGAAGACGCTCTAGCTGAGAATCGAACAGGACAACGTGTTACTGTGAGGCGACAACGCTACCGCAGCACCACCACCGCAGTACTGTACTCTTATATTTGCATTTAATATGTATTTTTCAGCTATAAAGGGTGCTAATTTAAAAGAGCTGCTACATGAAATTATTTCAGATAATGCCATTAATAAAAATGGACATTTAAATCTTATAAATGCAGCACCTGAAGTTTAATGTCATTTTGGATGTTTTCACTTACTCAGACTGCAGAGGAAAATATTATAGTGCACTGTATGTAAACTCTGAGTCAGTGGGTATTTATGTAGTTGAGGGCTCATGACTAGTCTTCTTTATAACTAAAAACAGATGCATGACTACTCTTTTTTATAACTAAAACCAAATAATTATTGACTATATTTGAAGTATAAAATGATCTACCACAAGTGCTCAAATATAATTGCTTACTGTCACTTATTCGGAATGGTAGGTGAACTACCTTCCACTAATCTGATCCTATTGAATTACACAGCCCTCTTAGAACCCTAATTCTAACCCTAAAAGCCCCACTTAGTCCCTAACCATGAATTGAATCCTCAGTCCTTAACTTAGTCCCAAAACTTCCCTCCTTCAATGTAATCCTAAATTCCTCTCCTGGTCCCTAAACATTGATCTCCTTTCCTGATTCTTAAAGCTAAATTCCCTCATTGCTCCTTGACAGTAACATTCCCCTCCTGCTCCATAAATCTAATATGCCTGATCACTCCCTAAACCTAAAATTCCCCTTCAGCTTTCAAACTATAAAATCCATGATAAGTCCCTAATCCCATACCTCAGCTGCCAGTCTATTAACCTAAATTTTCCTCCTACTTCCTAACCCTTAAACTCCCTCACTCCATAAACCTAAATTCCCTTCTTACTCCCAATAGTTCCTCTCCCGATTGCTGTCCAAACCTACTCTAAACCATCATCCATAGCCAGCCTTAGGCACAGGCCAACTAGACAGCCGTCTAGGTTACCACTCTTGCAGGAGTGCTTTTTTTCAATATTTATTTCTTTTTTTTTTGTAGTAAAGAAATAGTTTCTTTAAAATATGTTGAATGAATACAGGAATAAAATGAAGAATAAGACAAACTGTGAGAAACAAATAAGAAAAAAGTTATCTGGATGGTGTAAGTCGACCAGGATGGGGGCACCAGCTTGTGTTGGGAGACTGCTGTCGAGCCCTTTTGCCTAGGGCACCAGTTGACCAAAGGCCAGCCCTGCTCTCATCCCTTCCCATTACCTCAGCATGGCTGCCGCACTTACCTTATTTGAACTTGTATATGTAAAGGGTAAGGTACGGCAGCTCCACTCTGTCCTCATGGCTACTACATCTTGCCCAGATACACATATTTGAGTTTTGAGTACAAGCAGCAGCCTCGAATCTGCAGTCACTAGACTATGGTCTCTGAGCAGCCAGGACTCCGGTAGTTATAGTGGACCCATTATAAAGCATTTAAAATACCAAAGATAGGACGTCATTAGCAGTGCTCCTTCTAACATTTTATAAATGCTAATTGCTTGAGCATATTTTCTTTTTAGTTTTACGAGTTAGAGTATCTTGGGAGGCAATCAGACTGATGGACTTCTGAAGCTGAAATTTAAGTAGCAATTCAGTGTAGATGCTTGAAAAAGGCCAAAAATTCATCCTTTTCACAAAAGTACTCCTTTATTTGGGGAAGTCCATTGCGTTTACTGTTTCTTTTCATGTAACCATGTGACAGGTGCTGTTGCTGCATACATGCATTTTCTTTCTTTCTTTTTCTTTATTTATTTCTTCCTTTCTTTCTTTTTCTTTTTTCTTTCGTCCTTTCTTCCTTCCTTTTTCTTTCTTTTTTCTTTCTTTCTTTCTTCCTTCCTTTCTTTCTTCCTTCCTTTCTTTCTTTTCTTTCTTTCTTTCTTTCTCTCTTTCTTTTTCTCTTTCTTTCTTCCTTCCTTTCTGCCTTCCTTTCTTTCTTCCTTCCTTCTTTTCTTTCTTTCCTTTCTTTTCCTTATTTCTTCCTGACTTTCTTCCTTCCCTCCTTCCTTTCTCACTTTATAGTTGTTTACAGGGGTAGTACACTGATCAATATTGACTAATTTCAGGCTCAGCCCAGGTCCTTTTGGGACAATGAATTCATTTGATCATTCCTAGCTTTTCCAAAGTATTTGATAAATCCATATAAAAATGAAATACTGCTATGGCATAAACTATCAGATTTACAGGGTGAAAGCACAATTAGGATATAAAAATAATATAGCTGACGTTGCTGATCAAATAACCATACAGGACCCTATGTTGCTCATGGGAAAATGGGAAGGCTGTACTGGAGGAATCAGACAAATCCATGATCCTCTGGAGGAAGAGCAGCCATAATAAGCACAGTTATAAGAAAGTGGATACTGGGGGAACTGTGAGAGTCAAGCCTTGCACACTAAGGCTACTGATGTCAACACTACAGGAAAATTTGTAGTGTGGTGATTTGTTCCAACAGGAACATCAGATGTCCAGAGGGAACAGTCCTATTAAATGCAGTACTTTTGGAAGGCCACTGATGAAACCAGGCATATTTATGGACTATTCAAGAGTTGATTATCACAGTAAAGTCTAAGGAATGCTGTCTTATGGCCAAGGCTGCACTAACCAAAAAAGGAAGAAAAAAAAAACAGTCAGCCATTACAGCTTGACAAACAAGACCATTAATCACAAGTGTGTTAACGTCTTCCTTGGGAGATGGACATAGAACCAATGCAAATATGACAATTATAGACGATCTTAACATGGAAGAAGCATCTTCCATGCTGAGGCATAGGGCTGCCCTCCAAGGTAATACCATCCCATTTTGAGCATCAGAAGAAAGGGGCTATCATGTAGAATGCATAGTATTCATACCAGGACAATGTGACACTCATGCGCGGTCCTGATGCAAGGATTTTAGTATGTACAGCTGTGTATCTCTGTGCCCAGCCTCTCCCCTTAGCAGAACCATACAAATGTTTTCCAGACCTTTAACAATGGAAGCCCATAGTCTGAGCACTTCTCCTTATTGCATATCTTACCTACAGTGTTATGTCTGTTACAGTTGCTATACAGCCCGTGTTTAAATCCTGCTATACCGGTACCAGCATGCCACACAGGACAGCAGAAGCATGTAGTGTGGGGAATCTGGCCAACTGCTGATGGCAACATTATGGGCGACTTTTTAATGCACTTAACACAAAAAAATGAATAGGTCTGTTTTAAAGTGTACAGAAGATCTTATAGAAATATAAAAATCCCATGACATACCCAATAAATATTAAAGCTTAATTCTAAATTATCAGTGCAGTGCATCTTGCTTTATATATATAATGTATATAAAAGGTGGCATACATAAAGTTCTTGATGTAAGGGACTTACTGTGTATACATTGAAGTAAGTGACTGACTCTGAAAGTAAACCTTTTGGAATCTGGCCTCTGGTGTAAGCCTGTTTATAAATAGGCCTTACACTGAAGTAAGTCACTTCCACTGAAAACAAGTCTTTTGGAATTGGTCAAGCTTACGCCAGAGTAAGTCACTCACACCAAGGGCAAATATTTTAGAATCTGGCCCCTTATTTCTCAAGATGTATGAACATATATATATATATATATATATATATATATATATATATATATATATGATAAAGATGACTAAAATAATTTTATTTACATACTAAAAATATTACCTTGGAATAATTTAAATACTTACTTTTACTGACTTTCTGCAAATTATGAACTGCTTAAAATACCTATCACTATCTTCTTATAAACAAAATATTTTTTTGAAAGTGAAACTAAAATTCTACATCTAGACACAACTATATTTCACTGCTTATAGCACAAATACTTCTCATAAAAATATACATGCAAACAAATTTAGGTTAAGTGAATGATACAGTTTACTTTCTAATGAATATAAAATATGTATGAATCAGGAATACTATTTTCACTGCAAATACAGTCAAATATGATGGTGTGGCATACTGAAGATTTACCCACGGCTGGTATGGTTTAATCATTGGTAAGCCCAAGTAATTAAACAGGCAACCATGAGAAAAGCGACTACTTTCCTGATCTAAGTATTTTTTTGCTGTTTTTACCTGAGAGGCCTTCCTTTTCTTACTTTGAACAAGTTTATACTGCTTTATTACCTGTTTTTTGCATTGTACATTATCTGCACTTAAAGTTACATTTGGTCGAACGTTTGTTGTTAAATTTAACTGTTAAAGCTACCCACTAAAGTGAGCTAGCCTGTGTAAGTGATTTATTACTGTTTTTCCTGCATTTCTGTGTACTTTTAACTTAAAAAAACAACAACAAAAAAATATATATATCCTTGTTTACCCGCCTTTCTCGACTAGTTTAGACCAGTATACAGGCTTTGCTGTATTCTGGACTGTGGTGTAGTTCCTGTGTTGTCCATTGCCTTACTTGGATAGAAGGAAGTTTCTTTGCTCACCAGTGGGAGTGGGGAGCCTTGAGCAGCCTATCTGTCCCTGAAGGAGTGACCTCAGCACAAGAGCTTGTAGTAATTGATCGTTTTGGACCATTTCTAGCTCTTTTGAAGTTCCCTGTTAAAAATTCACCCGAGCGATTTTTCTGGCTATACTACTCAGAAACAGGTCCTCGTGGTCCTGCAGAGTGGTGCTAGCAGCAGAGAACTGAGAAAAGCGACTACTTTCCTGATCTAACTATTTTTTTGCTGTTTTTACCTGAGAGGCCTTCCTTTTCTTACTTTGAACAAGTTTATACTGCTTTATTACCTGTTTTTTGCATTGTACATTATCTGCACTTAAAGTTACATTTGGTCAAAAGTTTGTTGTTAAATTTAACTGTTGAGGCTACCCACTAAAGTGAGCTAGCCTGTGTAAGTGATTTATTACTGTTTTTCCTGCATTTCTGTGTACTTTTAACTTAAAAAAACAAAAAAAAAAAACAATCCTTGTTTTCCCGCCTTTCTCGACTAGTTTAGACCAGTATACAGGCTTTGCTGTATTCTGGACTGTGGTGTAGTTCCTGTGTTGTCCATTGCCTTACTTGGATAGAAGGAAGTTTCTTTGCTCACCAGTGGGAGTGGGGAGCCTTGAGCAGCCTATCTGTCCCTGAAAGTGTGACCTCAGCACAAGAGCTTGTAGTAATTGGTCATTTTGGACCATTTCCAGCTCTTTTGAAGTTCCCTGTTTAAAATCCGCCCCTGAGCATTTTTTTTTCTGGCTATACTACTCAGAAACAGGTCCTCGTGGTCCTGCAGAGTGGTGCTAGCAGCAGAGACCTGAGAAAAGCGACTACTTTCTGATCTAAGTATTTTTTGCTGTTTTTACCTGAGAGACCTTCCTTTTCTTACTTTGAACAAGTTTATACTGCTTTATTACCTGTTTTCTGCATTGTACATTATCTGCACTTAAAGTTACATTTGGTCGAAAGTTCGTTGTTAAATTTAAGTGTTGAGGCTACCGACTAAAGTGAGCTAGCCTGTGTAAGTGATTTATTACTGTTTTTTCCTGCATTTCTGTGTACTTTTAACTTAAAAAAAAAAAAAAAAAAAAAAAATATCCTTGTTTTCCCACCTTTCTAGACTAGTTTAGACCAGTATACAGGCTTTGCTGTATTCTGGACTGTGGTGTAGTTCCTGTGTTGTCCATTGCCTTACTTGGATAGAAGGAAGTTTCTTTGCTCACCAGTGGGAGTGGGGACCCTTGAGCAGCCTATCTGTCCCTGAAGGAGTGACCTCAGCACAAGAGCTTGTAGTAATTGGTTGTTTTGGACCATTTCCAGCTCTTTTGAAGTTCCCTGTTTAACATCCACCCCTGAGCATTTGTTTCTGGCTATACTACTCAGAAACAGCTCCTCGTGGTCCTGCAGAGTGGTGATAGCAGCAGAGAACTGAGAAAAGTGACTACTTTCCTGATCTAAGTATTTTTTTGCTGTTTTTACCTGAGAGACCTTCCTTTACTTACTTTGAACAAGTTTATACTGCTTTATTACCTGTTTTTTGCATTGTACATTATCTGCACTTAAAGTTATATTTGGTCGAAAGTTTGTTGTTAAATTTAACTGTTGAGGCTACCCACTAAAGTGAGCTAGCCTGTGTAAGTGATTTATTACTGTTTTTCCTGCATTTCTGTGTACTTTTAACTTAAAAAACAAAAAAATATCCTTGTTTACCCGCCTTTCTCGACTAGTTTAGACCAGTATACAGGCTTTGCTGTATTCTGGACTGTGGTGTAGTTCCTGTGTTGTCCATTGCCTTACTTGGATAGAAGGAAGTTTCTTTGCTCACCAGTGGGAGTGGGGAGCCTTGAGCAGCCTATCTATCCCTGAAGGAGTGCCTCAGCACAAAAGCTTGTAGTAATTGGTTGTTTTGGACCATTTCCAGCTCTTTTGAAGTTCCCTGTTTAAAATCCGCCCCTGAGCATTTTTTTTCTGGCTATACTACTCAGAAACAGGTCCTCGTGGTCCTGCAGAGTGGTGCTAGCAGCAGAGAACTGAGAAAAGCGACTACTTTCCTGATCTAAGTATTTTTTTGCTGTTTGTACCTGAGAGACCTTCTTTTTCTTACTTTGAACAAGTTTATACTGCTTTATTACCTGTTTTTTGCATTGTACATTATCTGCACTTAAAGTTACATTTGGTCGAAAGTTTGTTGTTAAATTTAACTGTTGAGGCTAGCCACTAAAGTGAGCTAGCCTGTGTAAGTGATTTATTACTGTTTTTCCTGCATTTCTGTGTACTTTTAACTTAAAAAACAAAAAAACAAAAAAAAATCCTTATTTTCCCGCCTTTCTCGACTTGTTTAGACCAATATACAGGCTTTGCTGTATTCTGGACTGTGGTGTTGTTCTTGTGTTGTCCATTGCCTTACTTGGATAGAAGGAAGTTTCTTTGCTCACCAGTAAGAGTGGGGAGCCTTGAGCAGCCTATCTGTCCCTGAAGGAGTGACCTCAGCACAAGAGCTTGTAGTAATTGGTTGTTTTGGACCATTTCCAGCTCTTTTGAATTTCCCTGTTAAAAATCCACCCGAGTGTTTTTTTCTGGTTATACTACTCATAAACAGCTCCTTGTGGTCCTGCAGAGTGGTGCTAGCAGCAGAGAACTGGGAAAAGCGACTACTTTCCTGATCTAAGAATTTTTTTGCTGTTTTTACCTGAGAGACCTTCCTTTTCTTACTTTGAACAAGTTTATACTGCTTTATTACCTGTTTTTTGCATTGTACATTATCTGCACTTACAGTTACATTTGGTCAAACGTTTGTTGTTAAATTTAACTGCTGAGGCTACCCACTAAAGTGAGCTAGCCTGTGTAAGTGATTTATTCCTGTTTTTCCTGCATTTCTGTGTACTTTTAACTTAAAAAAGAAAACAAAAAAAAATATCCTTGTTTTCCTGCCTTTCTCGACTAGTTTAGACCAGTATACAGGCTTTGCTGTATTCTGGACGGTGGTGTAGTTCTTGTGTTGTCCATTGCCTTACTTGGATAGAAGGAAGTTTCTTTGCTCACCAGTGGGAGTGTGGAGCCTTGAGCAGCCTATCTGTCCCTGAAGGAGTTACCTCAGCACAAGAGCTTGTAGTAATTGATCGTTTTGGACCATTTCCAGCTCTTTTGAAGTTCCCTGTTAAAAATCCACCCCGAGCATTTTTTCTGGCTATACTACTCAGAAACAGCTCCTCGTGGTCCTGCAGAGTGGTGCTAGCAGCAGAGAACTGAGAAAAGCGACTACTTTCCTGATCTAAGTATTTTTTTGCTGTTTTTACCTGAGAGACCTTCCTTTTCTTACTTTGAACAAGTTTATACTGCTTTATTACCTTTTTTTGCATTGTACATTATCTGCACTTAAAGTTACATTTGGTCGAAAGTTTGTTGTTAAATTTAACTGTTGAGGCTGCCCACTAAAGTGAGCTAGCCTGTGTAAGTGATTGTTTTTCCTGCATTTCTGTGTACTTTTAACTTAAAAAAACAACAAAAAAATATATATATCCTTGTTTACCCGCCTTTCTCGACTAGTTTAGACCAGTATACAGGCTTTGCTGTATTCTGGACTGTGGTGTAGTTCCTGTGTTGTCCATTGCCTTACTTGGATAGAAGGAAGTTTCTTTGCTCACCAGTGGGAGTGGGGAGCCTTGAGCAGCCTATCTATCCCTGAAGGAGTGACCTCAGCACAAAAGCTTGTAGTAATTGGTTGTTTTGGACCATTTCCAGCTCTTTTGAAGTTCCCTGTTTAAAATCCGCCCCTGAGCGTTTTTTTTTTCTGGCTATACTACTCAGAAACAGGTCCTCGTGGTCCTGCAGAGTGGTGCTAGCAGCAGAGAACTGAGAAAAGCGACTACTTTCCTGATCTAAGTATTTTTTTGCTGTTTGTACCTGAGAGACCTTCCTTTTCTTACTTTGAACAAGTTTATACTGCTTTATTACCTGTTTTTTGCATTGTACATTATCTGCACTTAAAGTTACATTTGGTCGAAAGTTTGTTGTTAAATTTAACTGTTGAGGCTAGCCACTAAAGTGAGCTAGCCTGTGTAAGTGATTTATTACTGTTTTTCCTGCATTTCTGTGTACTTTTAACTTAAAAAACAAAAAAACAAAAAAAATCCTTATTTTCCCGCCTTTCTCGACTTGTTTAGACCAGTATACAGGCTTTGCTGTATTCTGGACTGTGGTGTAGTTCTTGTGTTGTCCATTGCCTTACTTGGATAGAAGGAAGTTTCTTTGCTCACCAGTGGGAGTGGGGAGCCTTGAGCAGCCTATCTGTCCCTGAAGGAGTGACCTCAGCACAAGAGCTTGTAGTAATTGGTCGTTTTGGACCATTTCCAGCTCTTTTGAAGTTCCCTGTTTAAAATCCACCCTGAGCATTTTTTTCTGGCTATACTACTCAGAAACAGCTCCTCGTGGTCCTGCAGAGTGGTGCTAGCAGCAGAGAACTGAGAAAAGCGACTACTTTCCTGATCTAAGTATTTTTTGCTGTTTTTACCTGAGAGACCTTCCTTTTCTTACTTTGAACAAGTTTATACTGCTTTATTACCTGTTTTTTGCATTGTACATTATCTGCACTTAAAGTTACATTTGGTCGAAAGTTTGTTGTTAAATTTAACTGTTGAGGCTACCCACTAAAGTGAGCTAGCCTGTGTAAGTGATTTATTACTGTTTTTCCTGCATTTCTGTGTACTTTTAACTTAAAAAACAAAAAAAAAAAAATATATCCTTGTTTACCCGCCTTTCTCGACTAGTTTAGACCAGTATACAGGCTTTGCTGTATTCTGGACTGTGGTGTAGTTCCTGTGTTGTCCATTGCCTTACTTGGATATAAGGAAGTTTCTTTGCTCACCAGTGGGAGTGGGGAGCCTTGAGCAGCCTATCTGTCCCTGAAGGAGTGACCTCAGCACAAGAGCTTGTAGTAATTGATCATTTTGGACCATTTCTAGCTCTTTTGAAGTTCCCTGTTAAAAATCCACCCGAGCATTTTTTTCTAGCTATACTACTCAGAAACAGGTCCTCGTGGTCCTGCAGAGTGGTGCTAGCAGCAGAGAACTGAGAAAAGTGACTACTTTCCTGATCTAACTATTTTTTTGCTGTTTTTTACCTCAGAGGCCTTCCTTTTCTTACTTTGAACAAGTTTATACTGCTTTATTACCTGTTTTTTGCATTGTACATTATCTGCACTTAAAGTTACATTTGGTCGAAAGTTTGTTGTTAAATTTAACTGTTGAGGCTACCCACTAAAGTGAGCTAGCCTGTGTAAGTGATTTATTACTGTTTTTCCTGCATTTCTGTGTACTTTTAACTTAAACAAACAAAAAAAAGAAAAAAAACAATCCTTGCTTTCCCACCTTTCTCGACTAGTTTAGACCAGTATACAGGCTTTGCTGTATTCTGGACTGTGGTGTAGTTCCTGTGTTGTCCATTGCCTTACTTGGATAGAAGGAAGTTTCTTTGCTCACCAGTGGGAGTGGGGAGCCTTGAGCAGCCTATCTGTCCCTGAAAGTGTGACCTCAACACAAGAGCTTGTAGTAATTGGTCATTTTGGACCATTTCCAGCTCTTTTGAAGTTCCCTGTTTAAAATCCGCCCCTGAGCATTTTTTTCTGGCTATACTACTCAGAAACAGGTCCTCGTGGTCCTGCAGAGTGGTGCTAGCAGCAGAGACCTGAGAAAAGCGACTACTTTCCTGATCTAAGTATTTTTTGCTGTTTTTACCTGAGAGACCTTCCTTTTCTTACTTTGAACAAGTTTATACTGCTTTATTACCTGTTTTTTGCATTGTACATTATCTGCACTTAAAGTTACATTTGGTCAAAAGTTTGTTGTTAAATTTAACTGTTGAGGCTACCCACTAAAGTGAGCTAGCCTGTGTAAGTGATTTATTACTGTTTTTCCTGCATTTCTGTGTACTTTTAACTTAAAAAACAAACAAAAAAATATCCTTGTTTTCCCGCCTTTCTCGACTAGTTTAGACCAGTATACAGGCTTTGCTGTATTCTGGACTGTGGTGTAGTTCCTGTGTTGTCCATTGCCTTACTTGGATAGAAGGAAGTTTCTTTGCTCACCAGTGGGAGTGGGGAGCCTTGAGCAGCCTATCTGTCCCTGAAGGAGTGACCTCAGCACAAGAGCTTGTAGTAATTGGTCGTTTTGGACCATTTCCAGCTCTTTTGAAGTTCCCTGTTTAAAATCCACCCCTGAGCATTTTTTTCTGGCTATACTACTCAGAAACAGCTCCTCGTGGTCCTGCAGAGTGGTGCTAGCAGCAGAGAACTGAGAAAAGTGACTACTTTCCTGATCTAAGTATTTTTTGCTGTTTTTACCTGAGAGACCTTCCTTTTCTTACTTTGAACAAGTTTATACTGCTTTATTACCTGTTTTTTGCATTGTACATTATCTGCACTTAAAGTTACATTTGGTCGAAAGTTTGTTGTTAAATTTAACTGTTGAGGCTACCCACTAAAGTGAGCTAGCCTGTGTAAGTGATTTATTACTGTTTTTCCTGCATTTCTGTGTACTTTTTAACTTAAAAAACAAAAAAAAAAATATCCTTGTTTTCCCGCCTTTCTCGACTAGTTTAGACCAGTATACAGGCTTTGCTGTATTCTGGACTGTGGTGTAGTTCCTGTGTTGTCCATTGCCTTACTTGGATAGAAGGAAGTTTCTTTGCTCACCAGTGGGAGTGGGGAGCCTTGAGCAGCCTATCTGTCCCTGAAGGAGTGACCTCAGCACAAGAGCTTGTAGTAATTGGTCGTTTTGGACCATTTCCAGCTCTTTTGAAGTTCCCTGTTTAAAATCCGCCCCTGAGCATTTTTTTCTGGCTATACTACTCAGAAACAGCTCCTCGTGGTCCTGCAGAGTGGTGCTAGCAGCAGAGAACTGAGAAAAGCGACTACTTTCCTGATCTAAGTATTTTTGCTGTTTTTACCTGAGAGACCTTCCTTTTCTTACTTTGAACAAGTTTATACTGCTTTATTACCTGTTTTTTGCATTGTACATTATCTGCACTTAAAGTTACATTTGGTCGAAAGTTTGTTGTTAAATTTAACTGTTGAGGCTACCCACTAAAGTGAGCTAGCCTGTGTAAGTGATTTATTACTGTTTTTCCTGCATTTCTGTGTACTTTTAACTTAAAAAACAAAACAAAAAAAAAAATATCCTTGTTTTCCTGCCTTTCTCGACTAGTTTAGACCAGTATACAGGCTTTGCTGTATTCTGGACTGTGGTGTAGTTCCTGTGTTGTCCATTGCCTTACTTGGATAGAAGGAAGTTTCTTTGCTCACCAGTGGGAGTGGGGAGCCTTGAGCAGCCTATCTGTCCCTGAAGGAGTGACCTCAGCACAAGAGCTTGTAGTAATTGGTCGTTTTGGACCATTTCCAGCTCTTTTGAAGTTCCCTGTTTAAAATCCACCCTGAGCATTTTTTTCTGGCTATACTACTCAGAAACAGCTCCTCGTGGTCCTGCAGAGTGGTGCTAGCAGCAGAGAACTGAGAAAAGCGACTACTTTCCTGATCTAAGTATTTTTTTGCTGTTTTTACCTGAGAGACCTTCCTTTTCTTACTTTGAACAAGTTTATACTGCTTTATTACCTGTTTTTTGCATTGTACATTATCTGCACTTAAAGTTACATTTGGTCGAAAGTTTGTTGTTAAATTTAACTGTTGAGGCTACCCACTAAAGTGAGCTAGCCTGTGTAAGTGATTTATTACTGTTTTTCCTGCATTTCTGTGTACTTTTAACTTAAAAAACAAACAAAAAAAATATCCTTGTTTCCCGCCTTTCTCGACTAGTTTAGACCAGTATACAGGCTTTGCTGTATTCTGGACTGTGGTGTAGTTCCTGTGTTGTCCATTGCCTTACTTGGATAGAAGGAAGTTTCTTTGCTCACCAGTGGGAGTGGGGAGCCTTGAGCAGCCTATCTGTCCCTGAAGGAGTGACCTCAGCACAAGAGCTTGTAGTAATTGGTCATTTTGGACCATTTCCAGCTCTTTTGAAGTTCCCTGTTTAAAATCCGCCCCTGAGCATTTTTTTCTGGCTATACTACTCAGAAACAGGTCCTCGTGGTCCTGCAGAGTGGTGCTAGCAGCAGAGAACTGAGAAAAGTGACTACTTTCCTGATCTAAGTATTTTTTGCTGTTTTTACCTGAGAGACCTTCCTTTTCTTACTTTGAACAAGTTTATACTGCTTTATTACCTGTTTTTGCATTGTACATTATCTGCACTTAAAGTTACATTTGGTCGAAAGTTTGTTGTTAAATTTAACTGTTGAGGCTACCCACTAAAGTGAGCTAGCCTGTGTAAGTGATTTATTACTGTTTTTTCCTGCATTTCTGTGTACTTTTAACTTAAAAAAAAAAAAAAAAAAAAATATCCTTGTTTTCCCACCTTTCTCGACTAGTTTAGACCAGTATACAGGCTTTGCTGTATTCTGGACTGTGGTGTAGTTCCTGTGTTGTCCATTGCCTTACTTGGATAGAAGGAAGTTTCTTTGCTCACCAGTGGGAGTGGGGAGCCTTGAGCAGCCTATCTGTCCCTGAAGGAGTGACCTCAGCACAAGAGCTTGTAGTAATTGGTCGTTTTGGACCATTTCCAGCTCTTTTGAAGTTCCCTGTTTAAAATCCGCCCTGAGCATTTTTTTCTGGCTATACTACTCAGAAACAGCTCCTCGTGGTCCTGCAGAGTGGTGCTAGCAGCAGAGAACTGAGAAAAGCGACTACTTTCCTGATCTAAGTATTTTTTGCTGTTTTTACCTGAGAGACCTTCCTTTTCTTACTTTGAACAAGTTTATACTGCTTTATTACCTTTTTTTGCATTGTACATTATCTGCACTTAAAGTTACATTTGGTCGAAAGTTTGTTGTTAAATTTAACTGTTGAGGCTACCCACTAAAGTGAGCTAGCCTGTGTAAGTGATTTATTACTGTTTTTCCTGCATTTCTGTGTACTTTTAACTTAAAAAAACAAAAAAAAATATCCTTGTTTTCCCGCCTTTCTCGACTAGTTTAGACCAGTATACAGGCTTTGCTGTATTCTGGACTGTGGTGTAGTTCCTGTGTTGTCCATTGCCTTACTTGGATAGAAGGAAGTTTCTTTGCTCACCAGTGGGAGTGGGGAGCCTTGAGCGGGAAACGGGAAAAGGATCCCTTCGACAAGATTTTTTGGTTTTTTGGACCTTTCCTTCTTTAAAAGTTCTTTTTAAAATTCCCCCCGGGTTTTTTTTGGTAATTACTCAAAAAGTTCCTTGGTCCGAAAGTTTGTGAAAAACGGGAAAAAGTGACTACTTTCCTTTAAGTATTTTCTGTT